>NC_141039.2:41345000-41392500 GCF_052040795.2 Danio rerio
AATGAACAGACTAGTTGCAGAGGCAATCATGAGGCTGTTTTTGCACAGAGTTTGAAGTAATCGATCAGAGAACAGGGAAAAAGTGCATTACTTTGATCAATTTAATATAGCATGATTATAATGAAATGCAAAAATTATAGTATAATATTGAAATTTAATTGTCTCGTGGCCCACCAGCAGGATCGACAAGACCCACTAGTGGGCTGCGGCCAGGGCCGGAGCAAGCTGAATTGCCGCTCTAGGCAAAGGACGGTCGTGCCGCCCTCAAACCTAAAGTGAAACCGCCCTAGACGCGGCTATAACTGAGGCGCGGGTGGCGAGGGTAGTTTAGAGGACACCACCCTCTCTATTCTGCCGCGCTAGACGCGGATATAACTGAGGCACGGGTGGCGAGGGTAGTTTCAGGGACTCCGCTCTCTATATTCTGCCACCCTAGACACGGATATAATTGTGGGCGCGGGTGGCGAGGATATTTTCGGGGACGCCGCTCTCTCTATTCTGCCACCCTAGACGCGGATGAGGGCGCGGGTGGTGAGGGTAGTTTCGGGGATGCCGCCCTCTCTATTCTGCCGCCCTAGGCGACCACCTAGGTCGCCTCCATGGAAGCGCCGACCCTGGCTGCGGCCCATCGGTTGAGAATCCCTCCTCTATGGGATGTTGTTCTGAAGATTCTTACCTTTCAAAAGCAATGAATGTGTGTATGTGTGTGTGTGTGTGTCTGTCTTAACAATGATAAGTATGTACTCCATATCTAAGTGTGTTCAGCAAATACATTCTCTATAAGCTTCCCATTGAAAATACAACTAGCTGTAATGGCTGCTTGAGGGTTGTAGCTTTAGACTAATGTATAGTTTGTCAAGATTTCTTGTGTTCTTTTTGATGTAATCTATTCACAAATACTGAAATGTTAAAAAAAAAAACAGCCCCCCATTGCATCCATTGTAAAATTAAGCTGCCATTTTATTACGTTAATTGAGTTGACATTACTATGTTAAAAATGTATTTTAGCATGTCAAAGCATTGTGGGGTTACAACTTCTCTTCTTGTATGGGTTTCTCAAATTTGTAAATACATTAAATACACAGTAAACTGTTTACTGTATTGGAAAGCTTTAAATCACTTTTGACAAGGATGCCTTTAACACGATATGAGAGCCAAAATTGGAAATTAAACTAATGTACACTGTTTGAGGTGTTCTGCAAATTGCAAAATAGTGAGTAATGTAGTTTAGCAGAAGATGAAACCCCCTGGATTTACAAAATGTAATTTCTAGGCAAAGCAGTTTAAAAGTTATTAACTAAAAAGTACAAAGAAATATTGAACTGTAGGTGGCGCCAGAGGGCACGGGAGACTTTCATCAACACTGCACTAGGGGTATTGAGATTAATCCGAATCATGCAGCCAAATATCACACCCTTTTAGCATACGCTGCTAGGGGATGCACTAGGCTCTAAGCCAGAAGAATAATAACCCCGGTGCTTGGCCCCTAATAAATAAATGCAAAAAAGGCACACGGGTGCTGTATATACCTGCATTTGGAAACAACGAAAATAGACCAAATGGACAAACACAATATTTGAAACACCAGCTGGAGTCCGGCTGGATTATCAATACTACACACCTCATGGCTGAATTCCGTGTCAGGATTTAAGAGCGCAGAGATCCACTCTCAGCTCCCACAGGGCTCAGCTCAGGACAGGCCTCTAATTAACAGCGGTGCTGCTTCGCACAGGAAAAAAAAAAAAAAAAAGTGGGGGCACACAAGAGACCCTTTGCAGTCCCTGGAGCTGAACCCGATTTCACACATTAATGAGGATTGTGACTGATTCAGGCTGCAGCAGTAATTGGTGCCCAATGGGAAGTTGTGCATTCAGGTGCTTCTTATTTGGCACTACTGTCTCTTGCTGCACAGTCAGCACGCATGTTAACATTAAAGCCACAATACATGCCAGCTTCATAGGTTGACCTTTGCCAATGCCATTGATTAGATAACAGGAAAGTGCAAAGTAATACCAATTAGGTAGACTGAAGAGCTAGTCCACTAATCAAACTTGTTGCATACATCAATGTGTGGGACTTGGATCAGGTAAGCATTGATTGGATGGTAGTCCCAAACATCACATTGGCTTAACATCAGTAGGTTAATTCAAAGTCATCATCTCATTGATTAAATTGTATAAGTTTCTGGAAGATGTAGTTGCACTGAGCTTGATTTATACTTCTACTTCAAGTGATCGGCATACCCCATGCCGCATGCCTTGCACACAGCCAACACCACTGTGAGCATGTATATTATGTCTGTGCTTCTCTGACGAAATGCTAGTAGGCCATTGGAATTCTGTGTTCTACTTGGTCAAGTTTGCTAATGTTTTAAGTTCAAAACGCATACAATGCTACTGTAGAAGTTGTAAGGAAGGGTATCTCCATAATATCAGAATATGAGAACTGTTATGGAATTCCACGAGACACAACCACAAGAATCGTCTGTCAACAATAAACTTTATAATCTGAGTAGATCAGCTAGGAAACCAATTGTACAACTGTCTCTATCATGCATCCTCTGCCTTCGGCTTTACCTTCTACATCAGAGCAGCTCACTCACATTCCACATGGAATCTTTAAATGTTTAATATGGTGTATCTTGTGGCTCTATATTCGTGTTTGATGTCATTTTAAATATCTCTGTGTGATTGATAAAGTGGTCTTAATTTTACTGCAATACTTTACAATTTCACTTATATCTATTGATTTGGGTTTCGGCCTTAATAGGATATTTGTCAGATGCTCCAATCCAGGGAAAATAGTTTTCACATCAACTCATAACCAGACAAGAGTCGTCAAGAGTTCACACTTAGCTGATGATTGATAATAAAGCGCATTTGTCATGCTGTCCCAGGAGAGAGCCTGGAGCTCAAATTATTCTCGAGCCCAGGGCTCCCTCCCATTTGAAGGGCGAGAGGGGAGTTTGAGCTCAGGTAGGTTGAGAACTTTCCTGCTTGTAAATGTGCTGAAATATATCTGGCTAAGCGTTGTCTTAAGATGACATTTTAGAGCAGTCAATTTATTTATGGTGTATGTCTTTAGACGGTGGAAGGAATCCAGGAAACCCGGGGGAAACCACGTGAACACGGGGAGAACATGCAAACTCACAGAAACGCACAGAACCGATGACTGGTGTGGTGAGGGGCCGAACCAGTGGCATTATTGATGTGAGGCAACAGTGCTAACCACTGGGCCGTCATGCCGCCCTATCAGAGAAGGGGAGGAGCAGGGGTGGAAGGGGGGATTCTTCAAGACGAAGATGACTGGAGTGGAAAACTCTGGTTATTTATAGTGTGCCGGGATTCATCTGATTGGTGCAATATACAGAGCTGAAGCGGAGCTGTGTTTAATCATAAGCATGTGATCCTCTCGAAATTTATTTTTAAATAAACTACACTTTGTGAAACTTTTATTGTCTTGAATTTATGATGGTTTGTTGTGATTTGAGTATTTAAGGGAAAAGTACAAAAGTCGCTGTGGGATTCTGTAGCTAGGATACCCCTTTGTAGTGTGAGTCTCTAAACTCTGCATCAAGGCTTATATGCTGCAACGTACTTCTACACGGTCAGGTATTAATCTCTAACTCTTAAATGTATCTTAAATGCAATTAATGTTGTGCAATCTGAATTGGCTTATTTTGTTTATTTATGTGAATTGGAATGAAAAATTCTTTGCCTGACAAATAAATGTTAAATTCATGTTAAACTCTGCACTGTAAAGCCCAAGTGGTGTGGTTAACTTAAAATTTACTGAAAGTTAATTCTACTTATTTGAAAGGAGTTTTGAACTCAGTGTTGAAGGTAATGACTTAATTAAATACCTCATTATTTCAACTTAAATGTAGTAAGTTCAGAGTACTCATATAGATTTTTATTTTTTTTTTAACTAGAATGGTTTGTTGCAATCGGTTTCCTCAAACGGTTTGAGTTGCTTTAACTTACTGGGTTTTACAGTTCCCAGTTGGTTTGAGTTCTCTTCATTTATTAGGTTTTGCTATGGTCAAACTGCTACGTTTACTCTAATAGATTAAATTCACAGTACTCATTAGGAATAGTTTTTGAACTTAAATGGTTTGTTGCAATTGGTTTCCTCAAATGATTTGAGTTGCCTTAACATTTTGGGCTACGACCAGGATTGCTCATACACTCAGGCTCAATGGACAGAGCATAGGCACAGCATTGAAGACTTGTTAATTTCTGACAATCACTGACTTACTGTAGTAAGATGTAATGGCTAAATCAAACTTTCTTAATGTATGACCAAGCATGGGGCAACCTAATATTACTTAAAGAAAAATTAGTTTACAGTCACATCCTCTGTCTAAGAACCAGAACTGGCGAGGTTGTGTTCATGAGCAAGAAATCTAAGCGATTTCAGGTAAACAATAAACCAATAACTGAAAATAACAATTTATTAGTTTAAGTGATTTAAAGTAGACCAAATCACAGCCTATAAGATGATCAGCTTGAACTGAATGAATCTAAACTTTAATGATTATAAATTGGAGTCAGAATAAATTTGGATTTGGAAAAAAAATTAAATAAATAAATTAAAAATATATATTTTTACATGTGTTAAAAAAGTCTTACACATCGTTAACCTTCACCCATGCTGTTATTTCCGTCATTGGACTAATAGTTAGACCATTACCAAGTAGCTCAAACACACACTCTTTTGAAAAAAGAAAAAGGTAGGAACCAGCAAACATTGACCAACTTTAATCCTAAAGTAAGCACAAAACAAAAGTGCTCATCTGGAGCTCCTCCACAATATTCAACACTTAATAAACACTCAAACTACTGGCATCGCTCAGCTCACATGCTTCTTGGCCACACCCAATTTCAACAAGCTGACAAATCACAGGTCTTGCTTTGTCATGATGTTCAGTAACATTTATGAGAGGTAAGGATCAGGATTCATCTTAAGGTATCATGAAGGGTATGCCACTGTGTAAAGGCTACGCCAAACCATATGCAGGCACTCGATGCAGAAGTACGTATAAATTGGCCTTTACATGCTAGTCAGATGGCTAATGAATGCTATGATAGAATTATAATTAGTCTGAAGTAGCAAGAAATGTAGCTGTCAGACTGAAGGTCTAGCTACACTGCAAGAAAGTAGCAAAGGTTCAAGCAGAATGATTAATGATTCACTTAATTTAAGTTTAATGGCTAAATGATTTGAGAAGTCGAGAGAGAGGGCTTTTTGTGTTACAGAAAGGCTGAGTTATCAAACTTTAATATTTAAATAAGTTGAACAATGTACCACTAGTTATAAGTATCTTGAAATTACGGCTCTTTTTAAACTAGCCAGACTGGTTCTTACTGTTCGAATAGGACGGCATATGTCCGCTTGGTCTGAATCTGAGAGCGTTTGCAGACTACAGTCTGTTCTAAAGAGCTCAGTGTGAAACCCAAACAAATCCTGGTCCAAACAAGTCCTCCTGCCAAAGATAGTGGGTATGGTGTTCTGATTGAGAGTATGGAGTGTTGTACTGCGACAGCTTGAGGTGTGTGGATCTTCTACTTCCCAAACCCAAGCTTGTTGAACAAGCACAAGTGGGAACGAGAGCCTCATTCATAAAGCAGATTGCTCAGCATACTACAAGTGCCAAAGACAGAGTCGAATTTCCTTCTCCGAGGTACAAGCCATCTTATTTTAGTAAGTGCTTCAAAAGCGTACGGGATTTTGCTGATTTCCAAAGGCGGTGTTGGGTATGATTAAATGTTATGATTAAATTAATAGCGGTAATACACCAGCTGAAATGTGATTTCTACCTCGGAGGCAGGGAACCTTTCCAGCCAGCCATATTAGATTAGTATTATTGTACAGCGCTGTTTGCGACTCTAATTTTAAAAACGCTAGAAGGATTAGAAATAACAGTGGAAGAGCTCTTACAAAGGTGCAACCACAAAAAAAGTCCATGTATGAGGAAGCGTAGAAGAAAGGGACCACAAAGAAAGCCGGATAACACCCCCCGTGTGAGTCAGACCTCTGAGAGTACACCAAAGGCTCTCTGAACATAATCATACAATAAGACCGAGACCCTACAGGGTTCCATCAACCCCTCTCTTTCTCTCTCCTTTTATCTGTCTTTCTTCCTCTGTGACTTTGCCCAAAGTCTTCAAAGTGAATAGGAGAGAACAACCGCAGACTCGCGCATTCTCTCTGAATTTCATAGAGGCTGGTTTCACACACCTGCCCGTGTGTTCAAAATATGTGCACGCATGAGGATGAAGAGCACACACACGCTGCATTTATTAGCACTCGCAGTAGAGCACGGTGACTTTAATGATTAACGGCGGCTCTCCAGCGGGCCCCTGCAAACCGCCCCGTCCTCTGTCATGCGACCAAAAATAGACAAAGTGCAGCGCCATGTTTAATGACAGCCTCTTCTGATCGATGCTCCTCTCATGCATGGAAGCTGCTCCAAGACAAGTCTTTCAAGCAGACAGCCTCGCCGCATGGGGAGGAGGCTTTCGAAGGGTCCGCTTTTGAAGATTTGGACAGCTCTTTTTCCTCCCACTGTGCACGGGAACAGTGATGGGCAGATACTCGGGTTGCGAGCGAGCACCGCCTATAGTGGACCTAAGGCGGGTAAGGAGAGTGTGTAAAGGAGCAGGAGCTGTCATGTTTCTTTTATGCCACGACGCTTGTGTTTTCCTCTGAAGTATTTCTGAGGCAGCGCTGGAAGCTTGAAAGTCCTCTTGTAGTCTGAGATGTTTTGAAGTGAATTGTTCGCAATGACATGTAATGGGTTTAAGAAAGTATTGCATGGAAAGCAGGGTAAGGCGGTGAATCTCTTAAAGAATCAATATGAGGTGTTCCAAAAGCACTTATTTAGCTCCCTCTGGTCATGCATGCCAAGTGGCCAAGTCAATAACTGAATAGGAAGTTACATGTGAGTTGGAATGGATGAGTTGATTGACAAGAATACATCATAAGAGTGCCTTGAAAATTACCCCATAATTTTCTCACCCACAAGCCATCCTCTCTCAGTATATGACTTCTTTTTTTCTCTCTCTCTATCAGACGAATACAGTCAGAGTAGTTTTAAAAGTAGTTTTACCCTGGCTCTTCCATGTTGTATAATGGTGTTAGATAGTGTCCTATATTTTGAAGCTTACAAAAGCGCATAGTCATAAAACTAACCCATAACTAGGGCCAGACTGAATCTGCAACCTATTTTGCTGTAAAAAAAAAAAAATAGTATAATAGCTAAAAACTTAATATATGAAATAAAAAATAACACTGTTTTAACTGTTATTTGATGTTTACAATGGAAAACCAATTAGATCCACTTATTTGGTAAACAAATCAAGTCTCTCTTATAACATATCTAATAAAAGACAGAAAATATTACTTTAAAAACTGTATTGTAAATGAATCAAATGAACATTTTCATACGAGTCAATAATAATACTGAATGCATATAAATCTACACACATTTACACAAGTAAATAAATAGACCCAATGATGGGCTAAAAATCTGTGGATTTCTGTGCATGCAGATTCCTTGTGGCCTACCCATTAGCAAACCGGGGTTAATGCATGTCTTATGAAGCAAATTGATGTGCTTTTGTAACAAAAATCATTTATATCATTTACTTATAAACCCCCAATAACCGACTTTTGGCAGGAGCTGAATATGCAAAACTAACATGTATGACGTCTACTGGAGTCTCATTGTAGAAAGAAAGAGATTCAGACTAGGAAAACTAAATATCTCAAATGAACTAAAACTAAATATCTCACATGAACCAACTTGTTTTATACAGGACAAAATGCACAACCAATGAAGCATAACTGCATTTACATGACCTTTTTATTCACTTTTTCACAAATACCTATCAGTGAAAGCATGTAGACTCTCTTCTTTATGTGCAGGATTCTGAACATTTCTGCAGGGAAAAATCAAAAGAATGTGACATTTAAAAAAGTCCACTTCGTAAAGTCCACGATTAAGCTGAAAGTGATAGTGTGTACTGTCTCACCAATGTGAAAAGGGATTTATTCAAACCATAGTCTCACATAGAAAAATCTACATAGTCTTTAGTTTAAAGGGATAGTTCACCCAAAAATGAAAAAGACTTCATCATTTTTTCTCACTTATGTGGTTTTAAACCACTATGAATTTCATTATTCTCTTCAATACAAAAGAAGATAGTTTAAAAAATGCTGGTTGCCATCAGCTTCCATACATACACACATATATATATATATATATATATATATATATATATATATATATATATATATATATATATATATATATATATATATATATATATATATATATATAAAATAAATAAATAAAAATTACAATGGAAGTCAAAGGGTTACCAACCAGCCTTTTGCAAAACATCTTTTGCATTCAACAGATGACAGGAAACTCACGTTTTCAACAAACAAAAGTGGTTGAATGAAGACAGAATATTCATTTTTAGGGAAAATAAATTTTAAAAATACTTTACAGCCAAACTACCATAACTGTAATTGTAATGACCCCATGATGGCAATATATTGCAATGTTGGCACAAACATATCCTTATCAGTATGTGCAGAATCTTTTAAATGTAATAGCAAAATTAGACCACAGACCTTTCCTCTAGTGTTTTTCACAACACTTCTAAAGGAGTCTTGGTTTGAATATATGTTTTGGTTAATGAATTTCCATGGCAATAATGTACTAAAAACAACATGTTTTCCCTTTATCTTTTTTTTTTTATTATTCATACAAACAACACTGTCAAAAAAATCTAAAAAAATAAATAAATAAAATAAATGAATAAAAATCCCCAAAATAGACAAAAAAAAAAAAAACAACAATGTTACAATTAGGACTGGGCGATAAAACGGTATTTAATGACCAAACAACATTGTCAATATCGCAGAAGTTCAGTATGTGCTATAGTTTTATTAAAAAGTGGCTGGCTGAGTGCACAACTTGCAAGGTATGAAAATAAGCTTAGGGACCAAGCAAGTTTGTCATTTCCAGTGGAGGCACACTACGTGCACACTGTGCACATCGCCCTCTATTTGCTTGCATAAATTGTGCCTAGTTGAAAACACCTCAACAGAATGTTGCGAGTGCACCACGATTCTTATGACTAGAACAAATCAGCTTCATACTTTGTATGGAATATACACATTTTGGTATTAGGGGTACCAAATGGTAGACAAACACAGAACATCCAAACACTGTAGTGCTTTTTAATTTTCTCCATAAGTTAAACCTGTATCGGAGCTGCAGCAATGGTTTGACCGTTTGTCATCCTCTAAGAAAACAGATGTTCGCCTAGTTATCACAGATGCCAGAAGAGCACAAATGCAAAGCGGTGAAGCAAACCATGCGCTCACACTTTTCACATGCTTCTATACTCATTATCTAAACAAACTCAGGTTATGTTTACTTATCACCATCTCAGGTCAGAATAACAGCAGCAGTGAGTAAATTGTAAATAAAAAGCATGTGTCAGGTCGCCAGAGTGGCTTTTTGGTTTCTTTTCTTGTGCATCCCAGCCACTAGCACCCCATCTGTAAGAATGTTTAGCATAGGGGGTAACTTAATTATGTTTTGAAGTAGAAACCTGGTTATCTTATTAAATATATTTACATCCAAACTACCACAGTAGTGTCATATTAATGACTTCATAATGACTGATGTTTTTCAACCTTCATGTAACCAGGTAAAACTAAACCACAATTTTTAGGACTATCCACTTAGGTATAGTTCAACGTACATGGAGAGGCAACAAAGAGAGACAGAAAATCTTTCATGAGTCTTTCTACTCACAGGGACCAACAACTGTCTAGCTTCCTTATTTCTGTCACAACAGAAAGCTCAAGGTCAGGCCAGATCACTATTAAGTCTCAGATCAGACCACCCAAGCAATTAAAGCTTCCTCAAACATCACAGTTCCTGAAAGGCAGCTCTGAGAGCAGAAAAAGAAAAAAAAAACAAATCTGAAGAACAGAACGAGAACAAGTCAGCATTCTCTAGGGACTTTTTCCGTTTTTCCAAGACAACCTGCAGCTCTTTGTGCGTGGAAGAGCTTACATTCCTGGATGCACGGGCTGTTGCTTTCGAGCTGTTCTGTATGCATGCACGGCATTTAACTATGACATATTAAGTCTACACAATGAAGTAAAATAATACTCCTGTCTCTCAGCGAAGACGAGAAATGGAGCCGGATAAAAAGAGCATGATCCTAGACTTTAAAAGCCCAAAAATCAACCATATCTAGACAAACGTTGACTGTTTGATATAAGAATTAGTGCAATAAGCTGAAAGATGAGGGTATCTGGATGTAGGTCACGTAACCAGGGAGAATTCCATGCAGGGAGTTCTGTTTTACACACAAAGATGATGCAATTTCACATGTATAATTGATTTGTCTATTATAGAAATGAGTGAGTAATTATAAAAGTCAACAGTGCACATGCATAATAAAAATCTGGATCTTAATAGGCCGTTTCTGCATAGTATAGAGTCTGTAAATGGAATATGGAAAAATCAAGACCACAGGCCTTTCTTCTCTACCGGTTTTAAAGAAATTCACACCATCTATTCTCTAAATGGATGTTAATGGTCTTCTTTGGAATAAATAAATGTTGTGGTTAACATAGACGCACACACTTTTTACCATGTCTGTGTTTCCGAATAGGCTACATCACAAAGAACACGAGTAATCTTGACAAACTATACATCAGTCTAAAGCTACAACCCTCAGCTCAGCTACCCTCACAACCTTCACTAGCTAGTTGTTTTTCCAACGGTAGCTTATAGAGTATGTATGGAGTACATATCATTCTAATAACAAGACACGGATGTATCACTATATATATATATATATATATATATATATATATATATATATTTATTTATTTATTTATTTTTTAAATTTATTTATTTATTTTTTTAAATGTAAGAGTCCTCAGAACAACCTCTCAGAGCACATTTAGTCCACCAACACAATAATGTTGCATTATAAAAGGTTATTAATTTGTTTATGTCACCGTTTTGGCATATTTGTTGTAAAAAGCAAGATGATGTCATAGCTTACAGTGTTACAGAAAAAATGAGACCATGGCCTGAATAAAAAGTCAAAGTTATAGTTACTAAAATCCAAACAAAGCAGTGGCGTGTTTTGGCGTTCTCTGCAAATGCTATCTGTCAGTGACTTTTAGCCAGTAACTTACTTTCTAGCAATTTAGCCAATGGGTGCATGATTCTCTTTCGATATGTGGTGACGTTTATTCATTTATTGGACATGTTGTTGGTTTATTGCTCTTTGTGCACAGCCACTGGTTCAGTGACCTGTCAATCATTATGTGACACGATGCACCTGTTTTATGCTAATAGTTCAACCCAGGCTCATTCTGAAAATGTAGTCCCGTGGACGTTTCTGGAGACCACGAAATACGTACTTGGAGGCTGCTGTGTGTGGTTTTTGCGCATCTCAAATGCCTTTCGCAAGTGCCGTTCGCACCCACGATGTTTCCGTGTGAACCCACCAGAGGCCGCTGTCGACCGACTGACTCGATTAACGATTGACTGGGCAACCGGCCAATCGCCAAATATATCTCCAGCTACATAATTCGTGGTCTCTAGAAACGTCCGTGGGACTACGTGTTCAGAATGAGCCTGTGTTGTAATAGTTCAAGCTAACTGCAGAACAGCTGGTTTGCAAAAAGGAAAAAAACAAAGAAAATGGATTGTCAAAATTTTTACTTTGCTGAAAAAGGTTTGACAGAGATTGTTTGAAGTGATGAGGAGAACTCTGAGAGCTGATATAAAGATGTTATCGATGAAGTCTAACGTATGGTATTTTCTAACGGTGAGTACTGTCTAACGGTAAGTATAATACTATTTTATTCATCAATGTCCATGATAACAATGTACTAAAAACAAAATTGAAGCATTTTTCATACAATGTCAAAAAAAAAAAAAAATCTACAAAAATCTACAAAAATAGCCAATTAAATTTACATAATGTTAAAAATCATATAAAACCTGAAACACATGAAAGCCATTTTTAGAACATTAGTATATGAATAAAAATAAATTCGGTCGTCATTAAGGCAAGGAAATTTGTATTTATTGCACAATAAAAAAAAAACCTCGCTGCCTTAGATATTTTAGTTGAATCAAATTAACTTTTCTAGTCATCTCAACTTACATCAGTCAAATAAAAATATGAATGAATTAAAAGTTAAACTAGTTGAATAGTTGAAACCTATATTAAAATAGGTTAAAGCAACATAAAAATACTTGTTGTTTTGATGTTTTTGATTTTTTTACAGTGCATGATCTTAACACAACCATTGTCTAAACCAAAACCATGCATCATGTCTATTCCTCATGTCTTCCATGTGTGTTGTTAAAAAAGGCTTGCACATAACTGCATGTGTATTCAAAAAAGCTACATATATTCAAAATGTTCTTGAAATAAAAAAAAGCTTGTTGCATTATTGCAAATCCCATTTCTAATTCCCATTGCCTTTCTAACAATAGAACACATTTTAAAATGGAATGTTTAATAAGACAAAATTGCTCTATTTTCAAAATGAATGAGTGGCTGATCAAATGTTTCCAAAAATTAGACCAAATATGCCTAAAAATAACTATACCCGCTTTCAGTGATGCATTTATTGTTTTGAATGAAAGCATTCTGATGATTAAAAAACGGACCAGATGACGGTTTATCCAACTAACTAAAATATTTATCCAATCAATTAGCATACAATGTGAAGAGTTCCGATGCAAAAACCTCTAAAAGCCATCAGAAATGTTCTCCTAAATTGACCATTTTTGTCAGCTTCCTATGTTTATGTTCAGTTATTTCACCTTAAGGGCATAGTAAATAACTTATTTGTCACTATAAAAGTAAAATTACTGAGCCTACTCAAAAGAGCCAGAGAAAAATGCTAATTTTAGAAGAAAATATCAGATGGCTTTTAGATTTTTACATCTAAACTCTTCATAAATAGTAACCAATCATTGTTTGTATGCTAAAAAACCTATTCATGACCAAAAAAATAAAAAATAAAATTTGATAGTACATTTACTCAACAATGTACAAATGACACAATCTTTTTTCCTTTGCATTTTTTTTCATTTTCAGGCCTCTAAAATATATTATGCTAAATATGCTTTATAATCTGAAAGCTGACTTGACTTGACATAATACAGTAACAATGTGAAAAAAAAAAAGAATGGCTAAAATGTATTAAAGTTTTGTGTTTTTAGTTTTTTTTTTTTTTTTTTTCCCTCACAACAACA
The DNA here is from genome assembly GCF_052040795.2 of Danio rerio. Lineage (NCBI taxonomy): Eukaryota > Metazoa > Chordata > Actinopteri > Cypriniformes > Danionidae > Danio > Danio rerio. The sequence goes on from NC_141039.2 coordinate 41,358,328, forward strand.
TCCCAGATGATTTCAAAAACTTTTTTTTAATGAGGTAAAGCAAGCCAAACTAAGGATTAGAACACCTGGCGGAAAGGTGTAAGAGACAGCAGCATCGACCCTGATCTTAACCTACTGGCTCTCTTGTTCAAGGGGAAGTGTATATGCAGACAGAAGGCCCGGGGAAAGCTGGACTTAGATCATGGAGCCGTCCCGTTCCTTCATCTGCCCCTGCGGTTCAGATCAGCAGTAGAACCAGAACTAACAGGACTCCTCCATCCATCATGATGACACTGCTACTGCTCACAAATCTCTAACAAAAACACCAACACTGCATCCTCGCCTCCGGTATTGCCCACATACACATAATACACACTCTTAATGGAAACAGGTCTACACATACACCTGCAGAGAGGTTTTCAGTGGCCACAAATTATGTTACAGAATTATGTTACGATACTCATACTCATAGGGAAAATAAGTATTGAATATGTCACCATTTTTCTCAGAAAACGTATTTCTAAAGGTGCCCTTGACGTGACATTTCTCCCGGATGTTGGTAACAACCAAAGAAATCCATATATGCAAAGAAAAGAAATCTAAATAGTTTACAAAGTACGTTATGTGCAATAAAACAAAATGACACGGTGAAAAAATATAGAACACATGAAGAAAGAGAGGTGAAAAGCCCAGACTGCAGCTGTAATCTCTCAGCAGTTCTTCAGCAAACCCCCTTTGTCAGTGTAAATGTCTATTAGCTGCTTCAGTCCAACATTTGCATTAGCAGGATGATGATGATGAAACCAGGGGGGACATTTTACCAAGACAGTGATCCAAAACAGAGCAAAGGAAACTCTCAAATGCTTTAGAGAAAGAAAATCAAGCTGTAGAATGGCCCAGCCAATCACCTGACTTGAATTCAATAGAGAATACAAAATAAAGATCACATTTGATAGACGAGACCCACAGAACAATCAAGATTTTTACACTCTGTTGAAGTCTGTGAAAAACTCACACCTGAACGATTCATGTGACTTCATTCTCTCTACGAGAGACGCCTTTAATCTGTCATCGCCAAAAAAAAAAAAAAAAAAAACTTTCACATAAAATATTAAATATATTTCAGTATTTAATACTTTATCATTTCATTGTTATAACACATAACTACTTTTTCCAGATGTGTTGTTTTGTTTTATTTTATGTTAAGATCTGGTCCTTGGAAATACTTTTCCCAGGAAAAAAACATGGCCTGTTCAATACTTATTTTTCCCGCAGTGTAAAGTATGCTACGCTAACTAAATTGCACAGAAAGGTCCTCAGATTTCAACAGAATTTGACTATTTTGCATTATTAATAGTTAAAGACTGTGACATATTTTCGTTTCCATGCAATCTTAATCCTGAATGACAACAATTTTGTATATATGTACATCTAAATCATACCATAAAGATATGTTTGTTATGTATAATCAAAAACAGCATGTTTAGTCAATTTTTTGTATGTGTGTGTTACAAAAAAGTCAATCTATCTCATAAATAAAACATTGATGTGCATTTTAGTGATCAAAATAACTAAACCTTTTAAAATAACTTAAAATAAAGATGGCTCTACTGTGGAAAAATATATTTAATTGAACCATTTTCCACCCCTCCAAAAACAAAATAATTTAAAACATAAAAATAATAACTTAATCATTTTTCATGCAAGCATGTTTCTTATTGACAACATTTTTGGTATATATATACACATCTAAATCATACTATATATTTACTATTGTCATGAATAGTCAAAAACAGCATGAGTTTAAGTGACTTTTTTTTTTTGCATGTGTGTCTTACAAAAAGTCAATTTATCACAACAATACTGAGGAAAGAAGTATATAAGTTCAGATATAAACACTGATGAGTATTTTAGATATCAAAATAACTAAGCCTATTGAAAATAACTTGATACTTAAATAAAGATGACATTACTTTCAATAATGTGTTTATTGAACCCTTTGTCACCCCCCACCCCCCCACCAAAAAATAAATAAAAATACAAATTTAATCATTTAATCATTTACATGCAATCTTATAGTTTAAATATAAGCATCAATGTGCATTTTAGTGATTAAAATAAAAAAATCTTTTAAAAATAACTTAAAATAAAGATGGCATTACTGTGGATAAACCGTTTGCCATCCCAAACAAATATGCAATCTTATTCCTACATGACAACAAGTTTGGTATATACACACACATCTAAATCATACTATGTCTGTATGTTTGTCATGTATAGTCAAAAACAGCATGGTTTAATCACTTTTTTGCATTTGTGTAATAGAAAAAGTCAATTGATTTCAATAGTACTGCAGTAAGAAGTATAGAAGTTCAGATAAAAACACTGATGTGTATTTTAGAGATACACAAAAACAACAACTAAGAATAACAAAACAACTAACAACAACTAACAAAACAACTAAGCCCATTGAAAATAGTTTTACACTTCAAATAAAGATGGCATTCCTGTGGAAAATGTATTTAACTGAACCCTTTGCCACCCCCTCAACAAAAATAAATTGATAAAAAACACAAATTTGCTATATTATTCCAAATTGACAACACTTTCGGTATATACACACATCTAAAGCATATCTGTATGTTTTTTTAAATATATTTGAAAACAGCAACAGTTTTAGTCACACTTTTTTGCATGAGTGTATTACAAAAAGTCAATTTGTCTCAACAATACTGAGTTAAGAAGTACAGAAATTCAACACTGATGACTATTTTAGTGATCAAAATAACTAAACCTTTTGAAAATAACTTGACACTTTAAATAAAGATGGCATTACTGAGGGAAATTCATTTTGTTGAACCAATTTCGAAGCTCCAGAGCCCCCCAAAAAACTAATTTAACACAAATTTGAAGATTCATTCAAACAGATGGAAAGACACCTATATAAAACTAACTGTAATAATTACTGTAAAAATTAACTTTATCTTGGTTCTATTTAATAAAGCGGTTCTCTATTACACCACAATCAGGAAAGGAAATGTTGAAAACACACAAGCATTTACACACACACACACACACACACACACACACACACACACACACACACACACACACACACACACACACACACACACACATCCCCCCACACACTTGTACAGCTATCACTAAGGTTATTTTCCTTAAACTTCATTATTTGTATACTGTACCAACTGTATAATTAGCCCTAAAATTAACCCTCACAGGAACCAATCTGCATTTTTACAATTTCTAAATGCTTCATTATTTACAGACCAAACAAAAAATGTCCACACAAGGTCAAAATTCACAGGTATTGCTATACTTGCATTCTAACACAATGAATGCAAGGCACACACACACACGCACACACACACACACACACACACACGCACAAACATATTCTGCTGTCCTTCCCATAAAACTTTGCCAAATTTCTGTCCCCAAGTTGTTAGTTTTGCAGAAACTCCGGAAGGCTAGCTAACAGTTTGTGAGTCTCCTGGCACAAGCATGCAGTACACAGAAGCGCACTTATTATTCAGAGACTAGGGCCTTATATTGATTCAAGGTTTCAAGTCCAAATAGAGAGACGGAAATATGCAGCTTTGAGAGAATGTGGGTACTGAAGTTCATAAAACTAGCCAGCCCAGCATTCAGTCAGTACTTGTCTTCTTTTAAACCCAGAAACTGTGTCGCCAAAGTCATTAGCAGAGAATGTGCCAGTCATAATGAAGCTGTAACAGCATTGGGGCAAATTAATTGTTGCACAGACCTCCTACTATCTCTGAGAAAAGCCAAGCAGCTATTGGATTTTTTTTTTTTTCGATACTATAGAACAATGAGTCAGTGAAAATGAACTGATTCACTAAAATTACTTATTTCATTCAGAACATTATTGTTTATTAAAGGCACAGTATGCAGTTTTTGCCACAAGATGGTGCATATTTAGTAGTGGTCACATTTGTAGTTTGAGTCTGGAATCATAGGAGTTGTATTCTTTATTACATCCTACGAGACTATGGGAAAATTCCTGTAAATTACAGTATTCCAATTTTATTGTAAAAATAGATTTTTGGCTATTTTAATGAAGTATGGGAACACTTTAGAACAGGGGTCACCAATCTCGGTCCTGGAGGGCCGGTGTCCCTGCAGGGTTTAGCTCCAACTTGCCTCAACACACCTGCCTGGATGTTTCAAGTATACCAAGCAAGACCTTGATTAGCTCTGTTAAGGTGTGTTTGATTAGGGTTGGAGCTAAAATCTGCAGGACACCATCCCTCCAGGAACAAGTTTGGTGACCCCTGCTTTAGAATAATGGTCAGCCACATTTTATTCTATTCAACTAATTCTCACTAGATTTTAAGTAGACTGTTAGGTTGGGGTTAGGGTTAGTGTTAGGGTTAGTTGACATGTACTTGCAAAGTTTCTTAGTCAGTTAAATGTCTGTTGAAGGAGCAGAATCAACAGATAAGAAGCAGACAGTCTACTAATTCTCAAATGGACCATCAAAATAAAGTGTTACCTAATGGTCCAATGTATCATTGTTACCTAATTATATTTCAAAATTTGAGTGCGTGCGACGAACAACTGTAAACAGGTAGGTCAATAATAATAAAATTTAAAAATGAGATAACCTTGTGACATAGATTGTATGTGTACAATTTGTACACACAAACAGTTTGTACAAAACACCGAAAGAGGTAAGAAGAAGAACCCTATATGGGATGTTCTCTCTCTCTCTCTCTCTCTCTCTCTCTCTCTGAATGCACTGAGGAGCGCTAAACACCACAAAAACAGCAAACCCATCAAAATAAACCACATACCATATTATAAAGCTGTATAAATGCAAAGTTTACATTTCCTGCCAGTCCTGTGTAAACTACAGCCAGGACCAGAGCAAGCTGAACTGGCATTCAAGGCAAACAATGATGACATCGTCCTCAACCTGAAAGTGAAAATGCAAGTGCCGCAAAGTGAAAGTTTTCGGTGTCGGGGATAAAAGTTAGAACATAAGGGAGGGAACAGAAAGGGGGGCGGGTTGAATCGCATATGAAAGTGAGGATTGGGGGTGAGGGGGTGTCGCCATTCTTCCCCCTAGGTCTCAATCTCAATGAACGGACTGGCCCTGACATTGGCAAGTAAAGTTTGTTTGTTTATATATTAATTTATATTGTGAGATGGCGGACTGTGAAAACAGTTTGAAGTTGTATGTACACAGGTGCACCGGAACAGTTTGAATTAGTATGGTGCATGGGAACAGCTTAGCTTGAAGTAGTATATACACAGGTGCACGGGAATAGCTTAGCTTGAAGTAGTATATACACAGGTGCACGGGAACAGTTTCAAGTAGTATATCCACAGGAGCCCAAAAACAGTTAAAGTAGTATATACATAGGTGCGTGGGAACAGTTTGAAGTAGTATATATATACAGGTGCGCTGAACCAGCTTTTCTAAATAAATGACAATATTTAGCTATTATGTATGTCTGCATTGTATGTATATATTGTTGTATTTATTTATTTATTGTTTATTTTTAATAATTGATTGCTATTGCATGTATTGTAAGAAGGTCTATGTATTGTATAATGTTCATACTGTTTTTTTCTGTTTTAGTAATATTTAATAATATTAATAATAATAATAATAAACTTAAAATAAATGCTTAACATAACCAAAACACATATTGTTCTTCTAAAAAAGACATTAAAATGGCTGCTACTAAATACTACTAGTCATTAGCCCTTTTTTTCCTAATACCTCCAGTAATCTATAGCATGACAAACACCAAAGAAGTATATTAAAAATTCATAGAAACAAGCCCAGATGAATTCATAGTGATAGAATCGAATGATGTCTTTCATGCTTCGTATAACCTCTGTTATATTTCACCTTGTACTCATTTCCACTTCTGCATGTCAGTGATGTAATGGACGATGCGCTTGAACGCCAACTGGGAAGGAAAAACGCTGTGTAGTCAAAACTCAAAGACAGACTCAATATTCCCCTCAGACACACATGAGAGACGCAAAGCTCAACACGAAAACCCGCAGCTCAAATCATGACACAAACTGGTTTCTCTGCATGTAATTCAGCAAACCAGCAGCTGTCTGTTATTTTGCCTGGAATACTGATGGAATATGGCTGGATTTTTGCACCTTTAGAGACCCCGTGGATCACGAAACTGGTCAACTCAAGGACAACAACTTTTTCTGTATTTCCTTTTCTTTTTAGTAATGGCAATACTTTTTGTTTCCTTCCTTTTTTGAACAAATACAGTTTGAAAGAATTAAAATGATCAAAATTAACTCACCCTCATAGCTTGTCATTACAAAACCTCTCTGTCCAAACTTTTAGGATACTGGGTATCAGATTTGCACAATCCATATGCACAACGCTTTGGCCTATTTCCCTCACTCGAAAGCTTTACAGAGCTCCTGCACGTAGTTACAGCTTTCGAGCCACGATTGGTGGATGGTGGTTTTTGGGTGTGGCTTAGCGAAGGGTCAAATATTCAGCAACTGTTACTGTTTTAGTTTGAGAAGGTCATTTTTGAGAAAGTGCCTCGATATAGTCTCTGAAATCTTTTTACAGAAATCTTATTTTGCATGCTATCTTCATTGAATTCAAAATATAGAGTAAACTCATGCCACTTGCCTTTTAAGGGGTGTTTTTTCTAGGTGTTTGCATCAATGTTTTCCTGTGTTTGTATATGAAAAATATATATTAAACACAGAACAATTTTCTCATTACGTATAACTTTTAATATTTTTTTAGCATAAAACTTTCTAGATGAACCATCGTGAAGCTTAAATTGTCTTTTTTTCCCCCAATGATACCTAATAAATGTTGTTACGGGAGTCAATAACTGTTACTATTTAAATTTAGGTAGGTGTAAATCCCCAGATGTAAGTGCTGTCTAACAGGTTTAAAGGCATAGTTAGTAATTTTCGCCACTAGAGGGCGCATATTCACAACAAACAAAAGCATAGTTTGATGATGACATGACTAAATGTTCAATCATGGGAGTTGTAGTCTTCATTACATTCTAAAAGTCAACAGTTGCTGTTTATGTGGAACAAACAGGCACCTCCAGGAACACACAATGCTCACGGAGCTTTAAGACTTAAAAAAAAAAATAAATAAAAACACAAGCTTAATGGATGTAATCAAAGAGTGATTATATCAACATTAGCTCTACAGCGTTCTACATAATGCAGCATGGCGATCTGGCTTCTTCTGCCTGCAAGCTGATGTTTCTAGATCAACATCACACACACATCACACCAATTAGCCTCTATTAACTACAACAGCAGCATATAAAAAGAAGATGATACGCTAAAGTTAAAAACGTGTGGATTTTATCCGCCTTTTGTCAACTCTATCTCAAGGCTGCTGCATATGGGATTTAAAAGCAGGAGCTCCATGTTCACATGGGCTTTGAGGAAAGGGATTGTTTTCTCTGATCAAGAGATGAGTTTGAAATACCTAGGCCCGAAGACAATTAAATAATTAGTCCAACTAAGCCTTCCGATAACATGACTGTAATTAAATCATTTGCACACCAAGGAACGGTGACAGTTCACAGAAACAAATCTGGTCTGCGGTGGGTTTTCATCTCGCATCTGCGGTACGCAAACGAAACCATTTAATTGCTTTGCAACACGAAAAGATAATGGACGTAAACGTACCACCAATTTTCGTCCGTCACAAAACAGCATATACACTCACTGGCCACTTTATTAGGTACACCTGTCCAACTGCTTTTTTAATGCGAGTTTCTATTTAGCCAATCACATGGCAGCAACTCAATGCATTTAGGCATGTAGGCATGGTCATGACAATCTGCTGCAGTTTAAACCGATCATCAGAATGGGAAAGAAAGGTGATTTAAGTGACTTTGAGGTTGTTGGTGCCAGACGGGCTGGTCTGAGTATTTCAGAAACTGCTGATCTACTGGGATTTTCATGCACAACCATCTCTAGGGTTTACAGAAAATATCGGAAAAAGAGAAAATATTTAGTGAGCAGCAGTTCTGTAGGTGCAAATGACTTGCCAGAGATTAGAGGAGAATGGCAGGACTGGTTCGAGTTGATAGAAAGGCAACAGTAACTCAAATAACCACTTGTTATAACTGAGGTATGCAGAGGAGGAACTCTGAATGCACAACATGTCCAACCTTGAAGTGGATGAGCTACAGCAGCAGATAACCACACCGGGTGCCACTCCTGTCAGCTAAGAACAAGTAACTGAGGCTACAATTTGCACAGGCTCACCAAAATTGGACAATAGAAAATTGGAAAAACATTGCCTGGTCTGACGAGTTTTGATTTCTGCTGTGAAATTCGGATGGTAGGTCAGAATTTGGCTTCAACAACATGAAAGCATGGATCCATCCTGCTATATATCAACGGTTCAGGCTGGTGGTGGTGGTGTAATGATGTGGCAGATATTTTCTTGGCACTCTTTGGGCCCATTAGTACCAACTGAGCATTGTGTCAATGCCACAGTCTACCTGAGTATTGTTGCTGACCATGTCAATCCCTTTATAACCACAGTGTACCCAACTTCTGAAGGCTACTTCTAGCAGGATAACGTGCCATGTCATAAAGCTTGAATCATCTCAGACTGGTTTCTTGAACCATGACAATGTTCACAGTACTCAAATGGCCTCCACAGTAATCACAGTAACCTATCAATCCAATAGAGCACTTTTGGGATGCTGTGGAATGGGAGATTTTGCATCATTGGTGTGCAGCTGACAAATCTGCATCAACTGTGTGATGCTATCATGTCAATATGGATCAAAATCTTTTAGGAATACTTCCAGTACCATGAAAAAATAAGGCAGTTATGTAGGTAAAAGGGGGGTCTAAACTGGTACTAGTAAGGGTACCTAATTGTACCAAATAAAGTGACTGGTAAATGTAAACTACAAAGACTTTGAATATTGTTTAAATAAAAAAGGAAACATAAATAGTTGTTGGTGGATAGTTTTAAGAACTAAACTGAATGGTCGTTTTTTAATCATTTTACACTTGCATACCCCTGAAATTAAAATTATTCTCAACCATTTTCTATTCCAATATGCGTTTAAAATGCTATTGGTTTTTTTTTTTCTTTTTTTTTTCTGTTGAACACAAAATAAAATATTTAAAATAATGCTAGTTGCTGGAAACCACTGACTTCTATACTCAGACAAAAATACAATGCAATTCATTGGGTCTTAGCAACCAAAATTGTTCAAACTATTTTATTTTGTGTTCAACAGAAGAAAGAATTTCAAATAGGTTTTAAACAAGCGAAGGATGAGTAAATTATGAAAATGTTCATTTTCTTAGCTGAACAATCCCTTTAACAACACATCTTAAAAGCCTATTAGCTTCTTATTCTTTTAAGACCATGCATAAATCCATGGCATATGGGAGTTGTGATGATGCGTCCTTATTGTTGAATTGTGACACATTTTCAGTGGATGAAAACCAAATAATCTCTGTTAAATAAAACAATGATGCATGTCATATTTTTTTACCCTTCTGTTTTATCCACAGTTTTATCCTCCTGTTATTTGGCTCCATATCTCATGTAAAATTCTCCATCTTATTCTTTTATTTAGCCCTTATTCATCTCATATTATTTATCTCTTCTACCAGGAAGTCCAGGTCAAGACAGGCAGTGCAACGGAGGCCAGCTAGCAAAGTGATATGCAAGTAAACCTCACTCCTCTGACCTCAAAAGCTTCTCTAGTGACAGACACTAGAGGCCATCTTTAGAATCCTTGTTAGAGCAAACGACCCCCATGCGAAGAATTGCTGGTTCGATCCCAGCTCAGACCGGGTTGGGTGCAGTAGGGCCGGTGGGTCACACACGAGGGCTCGTCCAGGATGGGAGTGAAGTTTACGGGAGTGAATGTAACAGAGGCCAGCTTGGGAAGTGCCATGCAGGTAAACCTCACACCGCTGACCTTTAAAGGTGATCTAGGAACAGACATTAGAGGCCATGGCCATCAGCCTCATTGTTGAAGCAACCGACTCCCATGCAAAGAATCACCGTTTCGATCCCAGCTCAGACTGGGTTGGGTGCAGTAGGACCCAACTACTGAGGAATAAGTAGCTTTTATTTTTTTAAACAAGAAGGGACCTAAAACAAGTAATGTTTACCCATCTAAGAGGGTACCCTCATAGACTATAGAGACACTAAATGAGAAATACTGAGATTGTTCGAACACATTTTTGATTTTTTTTACAGGTACATGCTTAACTCTATACATATTGCTGAATAATTAAGTTTTAACATGTTAGGCTTAAACGTAAAAATATATACTGCTTAACTTAAATGAGTACATACATCGGATATATTTTTCCATGAATATTGAAAACACCCACACAAAACCTATAAAAAAATAGTACAATCAATTGTATAATCAATTAATAAAATGTGCACTGGTCCGAACAGAAATTATGACAACATTATAATACCCCATATGTAGAACAGTCCATCTGGCCACAGAGTTATCAGTTTTCTTCTTAATAATAAAACTTCAGAATTGAAATGTCTATATGTGTTTCTAATAGATAATCAGTTTAAAAGATGTATCAAAAACATAAGACTAATCTAACATGATCATGCAGAATACACATACATATATTCTTATTATAAAAACATGTCTTCATCTCTTCCTCTACAAACTGTAATTACAGCATATCGTAAATATGAACCTTTCCCCTGGGTTTCCATTCTACCGTGCTGAGTATTTGTCACAGAAATTACACATTTTGAATAAATAACCTCTTAACTAGCAAAAAATAATGGGAGATGAAAACACATTTGCCAAATAAACTCTAGTGTAGCAAACCCTGCCTTGTTTACCGTTGGTTTTCTAGGTTACCAATACTACAGTGAGTCACTTGAAACACATCTAAAACAACATCTAATGTGCATTTTTATATATATATATATATATATATATATATATATTTTTTTTTTATTTATTTTTTTTTTTTTTGGTAACAATTTAAAATAATGATTCATTAGTCAATGTCTGTTAATGTATTTACTAACACGAACAAACAATAATACATTTACTACAGTGTTTATTCATCTTTGTTAACATGATTTATGTTAAATAACTTTTGTTCATGTTAGTTCATATTAACTCATGGTGCATTAACAAATTTGGATTTTAATAATGGATTAGTTAATGTTCAACTATGATTCACAAATGCTTTACAAGATTATCGACACTAGATGTTACTAAATACATCAAGATAAAATAATGCAGTGGTTCTCAAAGTGGAAATCACAGGGCAATGACAGGAAGTCACTTGGTGATTTCCAAAAGTCAAATAACATTGATCAAATTTTTAGAATTACCATATTTTATCCATAACCCACAGAAGACAATATATATATATATATATATATATATATATATATATATATATATATATATATATATATATATATATATATATATATATATATATATCTAATACTTACATGAAAAAAAGAACATGCAAATGAAAAGCCATCAGCCTTTTCATTCATTCATTCATTCATTTTCTTTTCGGCTTAGTCCCTTTATTAATCTGGGGTCGCCACAGTGGAATGAACCGCCAACTTATCTTTTACGCAGCGGATGCCCTTACAGGCCGCAACCCATCACTGGGAAACATCCACACACACTCATTCGCACTCATACACTACGGACAATTTAGCCTACCCAATTCACCTGTACCCCATGTCTTTGGACTGTGGGGAAAACCAGAGCACCCGGAGGAAACCCACGTGAACGCAGGGAGAACATGAAAACTCCACACAGAAACGCCAACTGACCCAGGCTCGAACCAGCGACCTTCTTGCTGTGAGGCGACAGCACTACCTACTGCGCCACTGCGTTGCCGCCATCAGCCTTTTAATAATTTTTTTTCATCGTATTGGTGTTTAGGTTAGATGCAGCAGATTGATTTTATAGCACCAGGGTAAACTTTCTGACACCTTTATGGCAATCAAATACATTAAAAATAAGTACAGGGCACAACTGAAGATTGTGAAAGATCTCTGATTGGCGGTCTCCAAAATTTAACCAGGAATAGACTTGTGCTGAAAACATGTTGTTCACTAGTCTTATTAGATGAGGTTAATAATAAATTAAACAAGTTAATAAATGACTATACAATATATATGGTTGTTACACCTTTTTTGTGTTGTTAATTTGCTTGTGTTTAAATAGGTCTATTGTTGTGTATATTTATAACCATCTCTGAGGAATTTGTGAGAGTCACTGGGATTTTTATTTTGGTGGTCGCGGACTAAAAAGTTTGGGAACCCCTAAACTAATGGACCACTATTTAAAGTGTTACATAAAGTGTATAAAGTTGCCAACTTTGAAAAGGCTTATGGCATTTAATATTTTGCCTTTCATCCCTTTTTTGTCTTTTTTCATAACATTTGACACGGAATGACCCTATCATACACGTTTATGCTTCACTGCATTATATCATAGCTACCAGTTAGAAGACCTATTAATCTAAGCGCTCAGCAAAATGTTCATGAAATGACTGCTAGATGCTATATATTCTCAATTCCTTAGTGGCCTAATTACTTTTTCTTTTTAAAAATCCCAATATACACCTAAAAATATTGTCAACATCTTTTCCAGAGGAGAACTCTCCATGCTTGAAATTGGCTGGTGTCAGTAATGTCAGCTTTGAGTAGAAGACTGTTTAATGTGCAGTCTTTACGGGCACTGCATCGCTGTAACAGGCACACTGGCAGTGTCCTCCTGTCTGGCACAGCCAATCAGCATGCCGACTCGAGGGAAGATAAAACTCAGTGTGGCTTTAGCTGAGAGGCACTAGAGCGAGCCAGGAAAAGCCTGACTGAAGCACGAGGCGCACATACATGTCCTCTCGTTCTCACTTTCCCCTTCTAGCGGCTTCTTTTTTTTTTTCCGGTGTCAATAACACACTCTTCTATCTCTCCATTTCTGTCAGACACAAAAAGGCACACTTCTTCTGTATATACTCAAGTCTGAAGTTGATCTTCTTCATGGGTTTGATAACCTACTTCTTTAGCATAGCAGTGGGGCAGATTTATAAAAGTACAACAGGGGCCACAGGGGAAAGTTGACCTAGTAGAAGTCAAAATATATATTTTTCTCAAATATTTCGTAAATTTTCTAATATTAACATACATACTTTTTCAACATAGCTATATACATTAGATATCGCATACGGACCCTGAACATGCGTCAGTAGCGCCGCCACATTTGTACAGTGCTCCCATGACAAAAGTCATTCACCCGCACTAGTTAAGACTAAAGCTAATGTGAAGATGCTGAACTTCAGTGTTGTGTAAGGGGGTAATAACGATCAAACAAAGCACAAGGGAATAACATTTCATAGGCAAGATTTTGTTTTTTACATTTTTGTATGTTACAAACCTTTGTGCTAAACAAGTAATGTTATTTATTTTTTATTTACTTTATTTATTTATACAGGGACAATGTACAACATGACATGTTGTGCCAGAGTTAGCTATAAAGCTAATTTACATCTGTAGTCCCTGGGCAGGAAGTAACAAATTTAACATGGTAATAAAATTTAATGGTAATACAATCACTTACTGCACTGACCATGAGGCAAAGTAGCACCAGCTCATACTAAAAACTAGACTTATGTTAGTTTTGTTGAGTAAAATAAGCCAACAATGTAAATGAAATATGACAACAAGACACTGCAGTGCTAGAAACTTGTATTATTGTTGGCTAATTGAACGAGACGTTCTTAACGGTGATTCATTCACAGACGAATTGCTCCACTATGTAAAAGCAAGAGAGGGGGTGTGTTTCAGGACATGAATAAGATCAAACTACCTAAAGTTTGTTGATGAACTTTGATGTTGGCTTGAGAAAGCCAACAACATGCAAGAAGTCCCATTTGATAGAATGAGTCAAACACAAAAAACGTATATGACATCTACTGAGAAATCATCTTAAAGGGAGGGCCAAATTTGGACTTTATAGCATGAACGGCCTTGGAGGAAATGCATTTACTTTGCAGAATAATAATAAGTTCAAGTAGGAAAAGCCAACTCTCAAGCCAACATTATCAACAGAAAGGGAGGATAATACTTTTCCATGCACACAAACACACGCTCTTTGTCAGGAATGCTCGTGGGGCCACAAATCGATCGATGTAGAAAAGTGATTAAAAAATGTTTGCATATTGACCACCAGTGCTGTAAAGCAACTCAAAAATACTCAAATTACTGTAATGGAGTATTTTTTCTCAGAAATCGTAATGTGCTAAGTAGTTTTAAAAATGTGTACTTTCCCTTGAGTACAGTTTTAGTGCAGTATCGGTGATTTAACCCCACTACTTTCCTTCAACCTGCAGTCACTAATTTATTTTTTCTTGTCCATGGGGATTAGAAAAATCAGTCCTGTGATTCCTTTCCAATCAAATCGCATAGAAGGTAAATCTTATAATAGAAGCTGTATCAATAAAGCTGAAAACTTTGGAAAATATCTAGTAAAATATTATGTAGTCATCATGGCAAAGATAAAATATATCAGTTATTAGAAAATAGTTATCTTGTTTATAAATGTGTTGGAAAAAAAAAATCTTTCCATTAAACAGAAATTAGCGAAAAAATATAAAAGGGGCTAAAAATTAAACCGTATACATTTTTTTTATTATTCGTGAACATTCATTGTCCTTGACATGAATAAACAACACAAACATGCCAGCAAAAGTGATATATAACAGATTTGCGATGTTTGCAGTTTTAGTTGTGGTCAACCAGTGTGATGCACGAACATCCAATAAATCACTACTGCATTACTGTCTGAGAAGCAGGCAGAAGTCAAAGTCTGCAAAAGTCTGAGAAGCAGGCAGAACATTTTTGTCAATTGCTTGATTTTTTTTCTGTCAGGATTCATTAGATGGGCACATACTTTAGCAAACTCATGGTATACACACCACAGCTCAATAATCAATGAAGTAATATTGCGAGATTTTAGACACAATATATTAAAATTTTCACTACAAAGACATAATCCAAACAATGCATCCAATCAATGGTATTTTAATTAATAGATTAATTTTTAAAAAGTACATAATATTTTCATTCCTGAATGTTTTTGAATGGATCAGTTGAGCAAATGGTTCAAAGAGTCACTCATAAGGACACTTGATTTTTTTCATTTATAAATAAATCGGTTTTGAACAAATTGGTTGAGTGATTTATGACTTGTTCAATGTTGATAGGATACATTTGAACAAATCATTTGAGCAAAGATTTGCTCTAAACATCTGTCTGCGTAATTTAATCCTAATCAGTGGTTTGAATGAATCGGTTAAGTGATTAGGTACTCACTCATTCTGAATCAATCTGTGTAAATGGACAAACAATTCAAATACTGATTTTTGATGTTGGCTTGTTTTATTTATGAATGAATCCTCTATAGTTTTGAAAGAATAGACGAGGTAATTCCATAGCTTACTGATAAACATAGAGATTCAGTGATTTTTAGTGATTCAGTGAGTTGTTCATTGATGAATTGATTCAAACAGTGACTCTGAATGTGTAATTTATGAATGAATCAGGGTTTTTAAACAAATCAGTTGAGAGGCTTGGTCATTCTTCAGTGAATTACTGGTTTGAAAAACTTGTTTGGGCAATTCAATTACATGTTCATTGCTAAATTGATCTTTTTACTAGCAAATTGGTAGCAAACGATTCAAGACTAACTAATCTGCTTGTTTTATTTCATGAATATTCCTCAGAGGTTTGGAATCAGTTAAGTGATTAAATGGCTTAGTTATTCCAGAATAAATCAATGGTTTTAAACAAATTGATTGAGTGATTCAGTGACTCGCTCATTAGAAAAATGGTTTTGAATGAACTGGTTCATTGTTTAAGTGACTCGTTTAACAGCCATTTCTCTCAACCTACTAGTGTAACAACAATACAAAAAACTTCATTAATTGATGCAAAAAGCAGATTGATTCAAACAGTCCAACCAAACTTCCCCACCAGAACTAACTCTTATACAATAATAAACAAAAAAAAATGTCCAGACTGATTATGATTTTGCAAGTTACTACTGAATAATGACTAGTAGCCTAAAGTCACACCAAGTTAGTAAACTTGTTTGGAGGCATAGCCTTCCAAGTCAGTGCATAGCCAAGGCGAGTCAGTGATTAACATTTCCCCACAAACACTTATCCTGATTGGAAACAGCTCCTAGCACTTTAAAGTTACTTTCCCTTTCGTAATTAGAGGTTAAATAATTGAAAATGCAAAATGAGCTCCCCAAGTCAAATCAAGCTGAAAGTGAAACGCTTTGCAAGCGATCCAAAGCAAGCCCATGGTTCTCCCATCAAACAAAAGTAGCTTGTAAAGCAGCTTAATTGATTTTAATGAAGTGATTTGTAAATAGAGAAACTTGGAGCTGAAAAGAAGGAAGTCTGGCTAACAAACAAAGAATGAAACCAAACAACGCCAAATCTTCATCAAATCAATAGTAGTTCAATTAATAGAATAAATCAATAAAGTACATACGATTTTCCTTCCTGAATGTTTTGAATGGATCAGTTGAGTGAATGATTCAAAAGGTTACTCATAAGAACACTCAGAATGTTTTATTCATAAATAAATCCATGGTTTTGAACAAAATGGTTAAATGATTTACATCTTGTTAATTGGTGAATGGATACATTTGTCTGAATGAATCATTTAAGCAAAAATTCACCGAAAAAAAATCTGTCTGCGTGATTTATCTCTGAACTAAATCAGTGGTTTGAATGAATCAGTTGGATGATTCAGTACTCACTTATTCCTGAATGAATCTGTGTTAATAGACAAACAATTTAAATACTCACTTTGATGTTGGCTTGTTTAATTTTTAAATGGATCCTCAATAGTTATTTTTAATCAATAGACGAGGGAATTTCTTAGCTTACTGATAAAAACAGAGACTCAGTGATTTTGAGTGATTCGGTGAGTTGTTAATTCCTGAACTGATTCAAACAGTGAGTCTTAATGTGAAAATTATGAATGAATCAGGGGTTTTGAACAAATCAGTTGAATAGCTTGATTATTGCTCAGCGAATTACTGATTTGAGCAACACATTTTAGTAATTCAATTGCTGAATTTTTTAGCAAATTGGTAGCAAACAATTCAAGACTTGCTAATGAACACAATCTGCTTGTTTAATTTTTCTGAATATTCCTCAGAGGTTTGGAATCAGTTGAGTGATTAAATGGCTTACTCTTTGCAGAATAAATCAATGGTTTTAAACAAATCGATTGAGTGATTCAGTGACTCGCTCATTAGAAGAGTGGCTTGGAATTAACTGGTTCATTGTTTCAGTGACTCATTAAACAGCCATTTCTCTCAACCTACTAGTGCAAGGGTGTCAAACTCAATTCCTGGAGGGCTGAAGCCCTGCACAGTTTAGTTCCAACCCTGCTCCAATACACTTACCTGCAGGTTTCAAACAAGCCTGAAGGACTCAGTTAGTTTGATCAGGTGTGTTTAATTAGGGTTGGAACTAAACTGTGCAGAGCTGCGGCCCTTTTGGAACTGAGTTTGATACCCGTGTACTAGTGTAACAACAATGCAAAAATCTTTATTAATTGACCCAAAAAAGCAGATGGATTCAAACAGCCCAATCAAACTTCACCACCAGAACTTACTCTTGTACAAAAATAAACTAAAATGTCCAGACTGATTATGATTTTGAAAGTAACTACTGAATAAATACTAGTAGCTTCAAATCAGACCTAGTTAGCAAACCCGTTTGCAGGCATAGCCTTCACCAACTATTATCAACAACACCAAACAGCCCAGCCAAGGCGATCAGTGATTACCATTTCCCCACAAACACTTATCCTGATTGGAAGCAGTTCCTAGCACTTTAAAGTTACTTTCTCTTAAGTAATTAGAGGTTAAATAATTGAACATGCAAAATGAGCTCTTCAAGTCACATCAAGCCGAAAGCGAAACACTTTGCAAGCGGTCCAAAGTGAGCTCATGGTTCCCCCATCAAACAAAAGTAGCTTGTAAAGCAGCTTAATTGATTTTAATGGAGCGAGTTGTAAATAGAGCAACTTGGAGCTGATAATATGGAAGTCTGGCTTACCTTGCCGGACGTCCCGTGGCGCTATAGCAATGCCGTTCTTGGAGTGCAGCTGTGTGACACAACAGTCATCAGGTGGGGATTGCAACACGCTGGAACTGGGATCTAAGGACTGGTTGTGGGGTACGGTGGGCAGCAGGGACACCGGAGGAGCTGTGTTAGGACACACGCATCCTGTTTGGGTGATACTGCAACTTTCGGTTTCCCAGCCTGCGCCAATATGCAAGCATTCCTCAAACCACCGGCAGAGTACTCCACAGGTAAACTGACTGGAATTCTCATTGTTAATAAGCAGAACCTCTACTAGCCGAAAATCCAGGGTTTCTGCTGACAAGGGGGCTTGGCTTCCCTCGGACGTCCCATCTTCACTGTCTCCGTCTGTGCTTGGATGACTAGTCAGGCACAACTGTACAAAGTTCTTGTCGAACTGTAGGAAGGTGTGAGGTCCTGGGACCATACAGAGTTCCACGGCTTCAGGGTCCGAGGGGAAGGAAGGCTGGTCTGGAGGGCCACAGGTCTGGTTGGAGAGGTAGTGGTCCAAGGGCAGCACCAGCGGGGAGAAAGCTAAGCAGGCACCGGCATGGCGATTGAAGCGGAAATAGAGCGAGTACTTAGTGGGGTCAGGGTTCTCCACAGTCCACGAGCATCCGGATGCCAGAGCCGATGGGCTGGGAAAGAGGTCCCTGAGCGAGAAGGAGCCGTATAAGACCCCGGCCACCAGAGAGGAGCAGGGGGCAGCCTGACCCAGCGGCTCCACGGCCCAGGCCAGAGCGAAAAGGGATGACAGCACAGACAGACAGAGATGACCAGCAGTGTTCATCCTATGTCATTTGTCCTGCAGGAGAAAAGAGATATTTAGATGAGTCATAATAACTTTTTTTATATTATTAATAATAAGTTCACAGCACTGATTTACTGTAGTTAAAATAGTCTGTCAAAATATTTTTTGATGGAAAATAGTAGAATTCAACGTACACACATTTAAACGGAACAGAACGTTCTGTGACGCAAATCAAAATGATGTTCATTTAAACATATACAATTATGAATCTATGAAGAGTTTTGTAGATTGTACAGAGAACAAAAGTTACAGATTGACCTATTGACCTTTGCAAAGAACACACAAAGCAAAAGGCTGGTCTGCAGTGTTGTGGAATAACTCTGCATAATCAAAAGTCTAGTGCAGTTGAAAAAGCTCTTGCAACAACAGTTTTCTGAAAAAAAAATAATAATAAAAATAAATAAATAAATATATAAATCGAGATATATATATACATCGAGATATATTCATTAAAGAATAAATATAATTATAAATCAGATAAAAATATATATATTTACAACTTACATGAAAAACAACATGCAAATGAAAAGCCATCAACCTTTTCATTCACTCATTCATTCATTCATTCATTTTCTTTTCAGCTTAGTCCATTAACTAATCCAGGCTCACCACAGCGGAATGAACCACCAACTTATCCAGCACTTTTTTACGCAGCTGACGCCCTTTTAGCCACAACACATCTCTGGGAAATTATTTAAATAATAAGATATATAAAATAAAATATGAATATATAGAAAAATCAAACAAACAGTGCTCAAGATTAGCTTAAACCAGGGGTGCTCAATCCTGTTCCTGGAGATCTACCTTCCTGCAGATTTCTGTTGCTACCCATATCCAACACACCTGAACCAATTAATTAGGACCTGAACATCACGTGATAATTACAGGCAGGTGTGTTGGATATGGGTAGCAACTGAAATCTGCAGGAAGGTAGATCTCCAGGAACAGGATTGATCACCCCTGGCTTAAGCAATGTGTTGATGATCTGTGGGTAAGGGATTCGTCAGAATAAACAGTAAAAATCAGTCCAAGGCACTCGAAAAATGTGGAAACAATATTAAAAAGCCTTTATTCACATGGCTAATCCTTAACAAACCTACACATTTTGGCAAATAACTGCCTTTCTTCAGGGTAACAGTGCCATCTCAAAAAAAGCTTTTTTAAATATTTAAAAAAGGACTGATTTTTTCTGTATATATATATATATATATATATATATATATATATATATATATATATATATATATATATATATATATATATATATATAGACATTTTTTTAATTTTTCAGAAAAACCTTTAAAATCTAATTAGTTTATTAATTAATTTTCATTTTATTCATATAATTACATATTTACTTAAAATACTGATATAACAAAAAGAATAGAAATAAATGTAAAAATTAAACATGATGAAAATAGATTAGAAAATAACTATTAAGTAAAAATATTTAAAAATAATACAATTTTTAAAATAAACAAATGTGGCTGGAAGGACACCCGCCACATTAAAAACATATACCAGAGTAAATGGCAGTTCATTCCTCTGTGACGAACCCAAAGAACCAATGACTACACCGAAGAAAATTGAGTGAATCAAAATAAAATAAACATTTCTTTGTTAAATCCTCTTCGTTCAAACAATGAATTTTAAATGCTAGCATATGCGCAAAAACAAAATGATTATTTTCCTTATCAATTCTCATCAATTGTCCTCCAAAACTGTAAATATGAAGACAGTTTTCTTTGTGCAAGACATGAGTTTGTGTTAGTATAAAACAAAAGGAGAAAATACAAGAAGGGCAACACAATGTTATTTGAATATTAGATTCATTAACAGATTTAAATCACTAATCCTCTGTAATCTGTTCTGCGGAGACAAAGTCATAAACAAACAACTAGAAAAAAAGGCAGAAAGACAACAGAAAAACTGGAGAAACGGAGCGAGAAATGGAGAGCAGTGGTCATGTCACATATCAGGCCTTTTAAGTCTTCTGACAGCATTAATGAAGCGGAAAGTTTTCCTGTAAATCAGGATTGGGTCCTGCCAGAGCTGCTTTCTCCAACAGCCCCAATCCCACCATTCACTTTTCATCCAGTCAGCCCGGCTGGCCCTCTGGCACCGGGCCCTTTGTCTTAATTACATGTGGTTAGTGGGTCACATTACTAGCGTACAGTAGGCTGCGGTGGGATGTCCTTCATTTGGAGGCCCTTCAGGGTTTTCCACACACTCCCACCTAGATCAATAGGTGGAAATCTCTGACTTTCCTCCTCTTTCTGCCTCTTTGTCATTCTGTCTCCCCTTTCCTCTCCTCCTCCTCGCTCTCACTTGTAAATCATTTCAGGGCTGTGTGTTCTCTCTGTGAAGGTCGCAATCCTATTCACAAAGACACAAAAACGGACACGC
This sequence comes from Danio rerio, assembly GCF_052040795.2. Taxonomy (NCBI): domain Eukaryota; kingdom Metazoa; phylum Chordata; class Actinopteri; order Cypriniformes; family Danionidae; genus Danio; species Danio rerio. Next base: position 41,379,716 of record NC_141039.2, read on the forward strand.
ATACTTTTCTCCGATGACTGAAATCCCTGACGGATGCGCTGAAAAGACTGATGACTCTTCAGCGAAGGGTTTAGCCTCTCAACTAATCTCTGATACTCTTGTGCGCACACACAACCATGTTCACTCAAGTACACACATACAAGTGTATCCTTTGGCTAACTGCATTTACAGTTCTTTGTGTTTTTGTATAATAGGATGGGGTGCATTGTATGATATGATGCTCTTTTTATTAGTGTGCTCAACTGTAGTCACATTTATTTGTTGACTTATATGCTTATTTAGATATTTACTTATTTTTGTACTTCATATAAATCACATCTTTTTAAGTAAAATATAAATAAGTTAATTAAATAACAAATCAAAAAAAAAGAAAAAAATATATATAGTAAAGTAAAATATATAAAGCAAAATAAAATAAATAAATATAATAAATAAAATATATAAAGTAAAATAAAATAAAAATATATAATAAATGAAATATATAAAGTTAAATAAAATTAAAATACAATAAATGAAATATAAAGTAAAATAAATAAATAGAAATTTAATTAAATATAAAAATATAGCATAAAATACACATAAAAATTAAATATTAATACAAAATAAAAAATAAATAAAATGAATGAAAATCAAATTTAATTAAATTAAAGAAAATAAAATCTTATAAAAATATAAAAAAATTGAATATAAATAAAAAACAATTTATTAAATAAAAACTATATAAAATGATAAAGTAAAATTAAAAGAAATAATAATTTAAATAAATACGTAAAGTAAAATAAAATATAAAACAACAACAACAACAACAACAACAATAATAATAATAATAATAATAATAATAATAATAATAATTATTATTATTATTATTATACATAAATAAAACAAATTAAATAAACATTATTTAAAATTAAATTGATTAATAACAAATAAAAGATGTATTATAAATAAAATAATAATAAAAAATAGAAAATACATAAATAAAACAAAATAAATTAAAATCAAATAAAAAAATTTAATTGAAATACAAATATAATATAAAATGCAATAATAATACAAATAAACAAAAATAATAAAAATTTAAATAATATAAAAATGATATAAATTAAAACTAAACAAAAATATAATAAAACTAATTACATATTTAAAGTAAAATAAAATATAAAATAATAATACAATTTTTAAAAAATAAATAAATAAAATGCATTTCAAATTAAGTTAAATAATAAAAAAACTAAATAAAGGCATATATATATATGTACATATATAATAATAAATAAAACAATGATGATTACTAAAGATTAAATAAATATGTAAAGCGAGATAAAATATAATATAATAATAAAAATAAATTAAATGTAATTAAATAATAAAAATAATAATTATAGCTAAAAACTACAAATAAAATATATAAAATAATAATACAAAATAAGACATAAAATAAATATAAAAAATAATTAAAATATAATAAAATTAAATAAAAAATATTATCAAATCAAATAAAAATAATATAATAAAATATAAACATACAAAATAATAAATAAAATAATATTACAATATAAGAAATAAATAAAATAAATAAAAATCAAACAAATAAAAATCTAATTAAATAAAAAATATTAATTAAATAATAATAAACAAATTATCACCTAAAATAAAACTGATTAATGATATGTAACAAATATGATAATATGTCCCATAAATGCTTAAATACAAACGTAAAACCCATGGAACCTCCATGGAAACATAAAAAAAAAATAAAAATAAATAAATAAATAAATAAATAACTTGACGTGTCTCTTAAAATAACCTTTTCTAAAATAATACAAATGAATAAATACAACTGGAGACCTTTTCCACTATAAGGTTGCAGCCTTTCATGTTTATTTTCAGGCTTGGTCTTTAATAGATACAGCATCAAACATTCAATATAAAAAGAAAAAGCACTTTTGTCAAGTCAGGCATCTGCTGGGGATGTTATGAATATTCCTGTGCATCTCAGTTCCACATTAGCTGAGTGTTTGAGGTGTGCTGAAATCAGTCACTGGCGGCGCAGCGGGTTAAATGGAGCTAAGAATTGGCTCTGGAGTGCAGACTTTAAAAAAAGCAGATGAAAACACGAGGGCTTAAAGTGGATACATCTTTCATTCCGGACTCAAGCTTATAATGAGATGCCTGGAATAAAGGCTTTACGTGAACAAAACGCCACAAACAAATTATACTAGCAAGAGAGAAATAAATAAATAGATGAATTGGCACAAAGATGCGAGTCGCACTCCATTTCACAGGTGCTTATCACGTCTCTCCATTCTCAGACTTTTGGAAAATGCTTATCTCATCATGCGTTTGGTTATTTACTTACTGATTTATGTTTTGGGGGCTGAGATGTGAAACTATTTTTAAACTGCATGGTTCAGACCGGCTATATATATATTTTTTTTTGCATAATTTAATGTATTTTAGTGACATAGTTGTATTTAATAAAGAAGGTTAAATGCTGTATTTTAGTATCATATTTTTGTTTTAAATAGTGAAGTTCAAAAACTGTATTTTATTGACAATTGTATTTTATTATGAAATTTAAATACTGTATTTTATTGACAGTTGTATTTAATGATGAAGTTGAAATGCTGTTTTTGAGTGACAAACGTATTCACTTATAAAGTTTTAAAATAAAAAAACAGATAATAAATAAATAAAATAAATAAATAGAAATGAAAGAATTAAACATAAATAATAATATGTAAAGTAAAATTAAACTAAATAAAAAAATATTGATACAAAATGAAATGAAAATAATAATATAGAAATTATATGAAGTAAAACAAAATAAAATAAAAAAATAAAATATATAAAATAAAATAATAAATGTATAGGATAAAATATAAATATAAAAATACAAAACACTAATACAAAATAAAACTGAAACAAATTAAAAATAAAAATAAAGTAATTGAAAATAAAACTAAATTAAAAAAAAGATAATTTATAATACAAAATATAAATATAAACTAATAATAATAATAATAATAATAATAATAATAATAATAATAATAATAATAATAATAATAATAATAATAATAATAATAATAAAAATATCACAAAGCTGATTCATGCTTTTTCAGGTTTAAAAATTACTAATCAAATGTCATGTGAAGAAAAAAAGGAAATATTCTAAATATTATGATATTATGCCATATTATATATGATGCCAAATAAATTCATAAATAAAAACTTGAAGATACTATTAAATATTGTATTTTATTGACAATTGTATTTAATAATAAAGGTTAAATATTTTATTTTAGTATTATAATTGTGTGTAATTATGAAGCTTGAATACTGTATTTTAGTACTATAATTGTATTTAATTATGAAGCTTAAATATTGTATTTTACGATCATAATTATATTTATTTATGAAGTTTAAATCCTGTATTTTACAATCATGATTTTATTTATTTATGAAGTTTAAATCCTGTATTTTACAATCATAATTGTATTTATTTATGAAGTTTAAATCCTGTATTTTATTATCATAATTGTATTTATTTATGAAGTTTAAATCCTGTATTTTAAAATCATAATTGTATTTATTTATGAAGTTTAAATCCTGTATTTTATTATCATAATTGTATTTATTTATGAAGTTTAAATCCTGTATTTTATTATCATAATTGTATTTATTTATGAAGTTTAAATCCTGTATTTTATTATCATAATTGTATTTATTTATGAAGTTTAAATCCTGTATTTTATTATCATAATTGTATTTATTTATGAAGTTTAAATCCTGTATTTTACAATCATAATTGTATTTATTTTTGAAGTTTAAATCCTGTATTTTTCAATCATAATTGTATTTATTTATGAAGTTTAAATCCTGTATTTTATTATCAGAATTGTATTTATTTATGAAGTTTAAATCCTGTATTTTACAATCATAATTGTATTTATTTATGAAGTTTAAATACTGTATTTTATGATCATAATTGTATTTATATATGAAGTTTAAATCCTGTATTTCATGATCATAATTGTATTTAATTTTGAAGTTTAAATCCTGTATTTTACGATAATAATTATATTTAATTGTGAAGTTTAAATCATGTATATTACTATCATAATTGTAGTTAATTACGAAGTAAAATTCCTGTATTGTACGATCATAATTGTATTTATTTATGAAAATTAAATACTGTATTTCAGTGATATTTTAAGCATCAATTTGGCTGGATTAGCTTGCCAGCTAGTCTCATGAGCCGCATGCTTTTTTATGGACTTAAATATGTCCTACTTTTTTTTTTTTTTTTTTTATTGCTTCCCATACTATTTTACTACTAAAATATTTACTTACAAATGTGTATTTAAAATAAGTATTTAAAGTAAGATGCATTTCACATCAAAACAACAATGCAGAATTCACATGGCAGTTGTAAATAAAACAACACTGTAGATTCGTTGAATGGCAGCAGCGCCTTTCTTCAAAAAGTAACTGTAAAAGTAAGAGGAAAGCAGAGATGGCAAGATAACACGTTTAATTGATATTGGAGTCGATGCTTGAGTTCGGGAACACACGAGGGGATATAATCACATGCGAGCTGTGTTAGCACATTAACGCTGCAGCTTCCAGCACCGGTGTTAATGCTGGGAAAATGTGAGAACGAATCAAAGGGCCTGAAGTCCCAGGAGAATTCATGTACAGTAGGATCCAGCACACATGAATTTACATTACAGAATATAGAAATAAAAGAGAAAAACTTAAAGCTTTGAAACATGAGCAGAAAAGAAAAATTAATAATAAAAATGAAGTACATGATGATGATGATGATGATTATCATTAAACAGTATTATTATTATATTATATTATATTATATTATATTATATTATATTATATTATATTATATTATATTATATTATATTATATTATTATTAAACAGTATATAAAATGTTTTCCAGATGATGTTTAGCAAAGAAAGGACGTTTTCAAAGTAGATGCTATAATCTAATTAAAAAAAATAAATAAATATTATTAGCCACTAATAAACATTTATATTTCTTATATGTACTGTCATCGTGTCAAAATAATCATTATAAATTGGTAATTTAATATAATATGTAAAATACGTTGAAAGAAATCTCTCCTTTAAAAACACAGAAATAAAAAGAATTTAAAAAAAGAATTCTCAAAAAGAATTAAACTTTTACAATAGGGCTAATAATTTTCCCTTCAACGTTATGTATATGTATTCAAAGTGTAAATATCTAATTCATGAGCAACATAGTGAAAACATCAACAAAATATATATCAAATGCATTTTAAAAAGGAGATTTCAAATCAATAAAAAAAGCTTGTGAATTTGTTAGGATCCTGCTCTTACAGGATTTGGCTAGGTTTGGCTTTAGAATCTACGCACGCACCCACACACCCATTACATACAGTTAAAGTCAGAATTATTAGCCCCCTTCAAATTTTTTTTCTTCTTTTTTTAAATATTTCCTAAATGGTGTTTAACAGAGCAAGGACATTTTCACAGTATGTCTGATAATATTCTTTCTTTTGGAAAAAAGTCTTATTTGTTTTATTTCGGCTAGAATGAAAGCAGTTTTTATTATTTTTAACACCATTTAAGGGACACAATTATTAGCCCCTTCAAGCTATTTTTTTTTTCTCGATAATCTACAGAACAAACCGTCATTATACAATAACTTGCCTAATTGCTCTATCCTGCCTAGTTAACCTACCTAGTCAAGCCTTTAAATGTCACTTTAAGCTGTATGGAAGTGTCTTGAAAAATATCTAGTCAAATATTATTAACTGTCATCATGGCAAAGATCAAATAAATCAGTTATTAGAAATGAGTTATTACAACTATTATGTTTAGAAATGTGTTGAAAAAATATTCTTTCCGTTAAACAGAAATTGGGGAAAAAATAAACATGTGGTCTAATAATTCAGGGGGGCTAATAATTCTGACTTTAACTGTACATAGCCCTTAACATGACAAGTTGACTTTACTCAAAACATTTAACAATTCTGTTGTAACATAGAACTGTTAAATTCACTTAACAGGTTAAAATTACACTTTATTACAATATAAATATATATATATATATATATATATTATATGAATATAAATATATTATATTAATTATATAATACATATACCAAAATCTAACCCCCCCCCCCCCCCCCCCCCCCCCCCCGGCTACGGGCATGCTTAACCTAATTATGCACCAAAGTCATTTACTTAATAGTTAAGTGTATTCCCTTTTTAAAATTAATGTCAACTAGTTGCTTTTTACAGTATACACACACATACACAGTAAAAAATGTTGGGTTCCACACAATCAGTTTGTTTTTGGACAGCATGTAAGTGGATTTTAAATGTTTTCTATATTTTTTTGGACAACATTCAAGTACAAATTTAAGTGGATTGAACATAAAATAATAAAGTTGTTGGTGGTTCATTCCGCTGTAAAATGAGAAGAAAGACCATGAAACGACTAGTGCCATCAGGATCATCAGGTGAGCGGGCTGAAACTCCATTGAAAATGCTGGGGTAAAATAAACTTTATGATCTTTTTTTTAAGACATGACAGGGGAAAATGTTATTTAATGCAGCGCTTCTTGTCCGTTCTGAGACCCACTTTATATCGTATATCTATCAGGCAGTGAAGATTGCTGATTTTTAAAGAAATCAGACCTTAAACGTGGCAGTTTTATAATGTTAAAGACAGTTCACACTGAAAAAAAATTGTTGCATGCAAAACTGTTGCAAACTATTTATTTTGTGTTGAATTTAAACAAACAAATTAAATTTAATAATGTTCAACTTAATTTGTTTGTTTAAATTAAGCCTAAGTACATTGTTTACAACCACTTTACGTTAAAAAAATAATAATAATTAAGAAAATCTAAGGAATCATCTTTAAATATTTTTTTTCAGTGCACCTCAAGCACTAAGGCTGGCTGGCTGCCCATGTGCATATACCCCATTACTTTAACTTATTAGTCTTTACAAATTTAAGTAGATTGAACATAAAAACTCTAGAATTGTATTGTGTCAGCTCATTTTAAATAAGCAGTTTGAACAAACAGCAAAAATCATCTTTTGTGTGACAAATACTTCCAGTTTGACTCATTTCAAGCCAGTATGCTCCTTCATTAAGCACTCCAGTGAGCATCTGTCAGTAAAAGCAGAAGAGCATCCCTCAAAATACAAAGAAATCAAACAGTAAACCGCCTGCGAGAACAGCAGCCTGAAGGAAGGTGGGGAAGGTGGAGAAGGTCAGGCAAACACAGAGTAAGAAGCATGTCTGGAAATAATAGGTTCTGAGATGAAACTGCAATAGTAATGAAAGACGGTGCTGACAAGGGAATCTTTCCAGATGCGGGGCTGGCTTTGATTCTTTCAAATGTACCTTTTTTTTTTTTCCTTTCTAACACTGCTATCTCAGTATGTTCTATATGTGTGTAGTAAGAATGAATTCAGCTGTACTACACCTGCTGTGAACGGCATATGTTGTGTCGCTTCACTGACGCTTACAAGTCCTTTCCTGTGGCCTCATGGGATAATAAAGTGTCCATCAGTTGCATGCTTTAAAATCTCAGTGGAGATTAATTAGACACTGATAAGAGATATTAATAATTAGGACATCCTACATTTTATATAAAAAGGTATGATTCTTGCTATTATTAAATCATTAATTATGATTTTTGCCTCAGACTTCAAATCTTCCTGCTTATTGATATTAATTGGGGTAGATTTAGGTTGTATTAGGGCTGTAGAAGATCACGCAGAATACGTATAAATATAGAGAATATTACAAAAAATAATAAGCGACCAATAGTGTGGAATGAGTCATCGATATTGCTTTGTGTATTTTAAAGCTATTTTATTTAATTTACGTTTTTTATTTTTTTTATTTTATGTTTGTTTATTTTATGGTTATTTAATTTTATGTTTTTTATTTTATGTTTATTTAATTTAGCTTGTTCATAGTATGTTTATTTTATTTAATATTTGTGTATTCTATTCTTATTTAGTTTTGTTTGTTTATTTTATGCTTATTTATTTTAATGTTTTTTTAATTTGTTTATTTAATTTTATGTTTGTTTATTTTATGTTTGTTAAATTTTGTGTTTGTTTATTTTATGCATATTTAATTTTGCGTTCGTTTATTTTGTGTTTATTTAATTTTATGCTTGTTTATTTTGTGTTTATTTAATTTTATATTAGGCTATTTTATTGTTTATTTAATGTTTGTTTATTTTATGTTTATTCAATTTCATGTCTTTTATTTTATGTTTAATTTTTTTATTTATTTAATTTTATATTTGTTTATTTTATGCATATTTCATTTTATGTTAGTTTATTTTATGTTTATTTAATTTTATGTTTGTTTAATTGTGTGTTGAATTATTTTTATTTACTTTAATTTGTCTATTTTATTTTATTTTGTTTATTAAATGATATAACAAGTTTTGTTTTGTCGTCTTGTCTCATCTAGTTAAGTTTCGACTCGTTTCTTTCATGAAGAGAAATACTGTACATTGTAACTGCAAATGTATACATTTTTTTAGGTTTTGTTTATTAAATCATTGAAAAGTTATATTTGTAGCAATAGCACGAGGGGGGGAACATGCTAGTAATAAACTTTTAAATTTGAGTAGCTCCTGATCTAAAACAATGTTTTAAGCTAAAAAAAAAAATTAAAAATAGTAACTTAGGACTGTTTTATTAAAAATAAATGAGTTCAAATAAACCTGGAATGAGAAATCGGTACACAGATTTTGAATGCATTATGTAAGTCCAGACTGGCTTGCAAAAGTAGCATCATTTACCCATTATGTGATATTACCCTTCCTTGCGGATGGTTTGAACACAGTCAATTACTTCAAAGCTATTCTTGACACAAAAGCTACTGCATCTCAGTGTACTTTTACATTCAGGTCAGGCTCATCAAATCCACATCTTTTAAAATACAAAAAACCACACACACACACACAATATTTACACTATTGTTCAGCCGAACTACTCGTATGTCATTAGATGAGAATGGCACCTTGACATTTGCAGATCCATCTCCAGCGCACATGCTCAAGATCTGAGCATTTGATTGATGGATTCATGGATTCTCGGCCAACCTTAAGGTCGTGTAGGAACTAAGGAGCAGAGCCAGACCGTTTGGGGTGGTATCAAAGGCCCAGTGGTGGGTCTTAAATAAGCTAATGTAATGCAATAACGACCCTTTAGATGCAGGAGTGCAGACTGGATATGCAGAAATAGTAAGGTCAGGTTAAGGCTACATATGTTGCCTTTGAATGTACTGTCCAAAGGTCTGAGAAATAATCCATATGAGCTTTGAAGGACAAAATATGTACTTGAGTAAATGGAGTTGGGAGTGAGGGAGAGAAAATACCAGATGCTACAATGTTTTTTTTACCATGAGGAAAAGAAAAAATACATGTTAGATCATTTTACTTCAGCAAAATGACTTGATTAGGTACATATTAGGTGCAACTTGGTTAAAATAGCTTAGGTTCCTTTTTAATATGACTGCTAATGATCTTTTGTTCTATTGTTAAGAGCACTTATTGTGAAAAAAATTCAACCTTTGGAAGCTGTTTGTACATATACAGTATTTGTGTGGTTTAGTGTGTAAACAGCCATATTAGAGGGGTTTAAACACAACAAGTCGAAAGGTAGAAAGCCCAAAGTTTAAAGACATAGATGTCCAGGAAGCATCCGAAACAGATGCCTTCTCTCGATGTGGAGGAGCAGCGGCTCTACTCCGAGCTCCTCCCGGGTGACAGAGCTCCTATCCATAAGGGTGTGCCCTGCCACCGTGTGAAGGAAACTCATTTCAGCCGCTTGTATCCGAGATGTTGTCCTTTTGGTCATGACCCTAAGCTCATGACCATAGGTGAGAGTAGGAACGTAGATTGACCGGTAAATTGAGAGCTTTGCCTTTCGGCTCAGCTCTTTCTTTACCACAACGGACCGGCACATGGACTGCATTACTGCTGCACTAATCTGTTTTAAAAACAATTCAATAAAATTATTCGTTCTTAAAGTGTCAAAGTTACAAACGGTGCAATATTTTTTTTAAGTCTGAATGCTATTAAAACCCTCACACAGTCACAAGCCTCAAAAAATACTGGCAAAATAATCAATTATAATCCAGACTCAACATTGTCTCAATTTGTCTATTGTGAATAATCACATTGTGATATCGATGCTGAAACGATATATTGTGCAGTCCAAGCTGCGCATTCTTCTTTCCCAATGACAAATACATCAAATAATCATTGGGAAACGTAATAGTTTAGCCTTACTGTGGTATTTATAAAACAGAAACTGAATCTCTGCTTCTTCCATGTCTGGTTCACTGTCTGTCTCTGTTTTTGTCCTACGTTTATCTGACATGATGCCAGAGAAGCAGACATACATGTTGGAGAATGGTGGGCAGGAAGAACCAGGTCATTTGCATTTAAAGGAACAGGCTATAAAAACAGCTCCAAATTCCTTAAAAAATAACATATTCAATAGCGTATAACAAATTACATGATGGGACATTTGAGCTGAAACTTCACAGACACATTTTGGAGACAACAGATTTTTGTCTTACATCTGATAAAAGGGGAAAGAGTGGCAAACCTGCTGGCCGAGATCATACATTCACAATGGTATGAGCCATTATAGGCATGGTCAAATTTGCATTATCTATTATTCTCTTATTAATATTACTGCTGTTTAAGATACAGATAAGTGCACATTATGTTCCACGTCCCTCTCAACATCTTGTTTCAAGGTCCATTTTTTTTTATCCTCTTCAGCAACATGACTTGATTGACCATATAAAGCACTAAATAATTCAAATGGTTCTGGTTCCCTTTTAATATTACTGCTAATGATCGGTTGGACTTCAAAAACCTAAATGTGAAGATTTCACATACTAAGCTATTGCTTCATCAATAAGCGAATCGAATGCATAATTAACAGCTAACTAGTCTACGTTCTCTCTACAGTAAATCAATGGAATGCAGTATTCGCACTCCTACTCTCATCGACAGGGCTATTTTATAATTCACAAGTAGCCGCGTTTAAGTTAGACCACATCGAAGACATCGATTTTTTTTTCTTCAATGTTCAATCCACACATTTGGGAATTAGTCCTATGAGGAGTCCATAAAGAGCTTTTGCACCAGGTAGTTATAGGAACTATATAACAGGCTGGTCTCCAGAAAACAAAACCTCCCCTCAGGCTGTTTTCTTTCATTCCATCACTAGAGGAAGTCTGAAATTAAATATATGCTGGCCGACAGCGACACCAAGCATGACATTCAACAAAATCAACAACTGGAGGATGGAGGATGCCATTATCAAACCCGTGTTTTCAATGTGTTGTGGGTTTTGTGGTATCAGGGATGGGATGTAGACATACAAGTTATGGGTTTGAAAGAGCAAAAAAGAGGGCTAGGGAACTAAATCACTCTCAATGGCTTTTAGTGCTACATTTAATGGAAAAGGAAAAGAAAAGGAACACAACGCCGCAGACAAAGGTCACAGGTAAATGCCACTCACAGCATATTCCATATGTGTATGCTTTACAAAACACTTTGCTGGTGTAATATGGCATGTATTCACTCAGTCAATGACACTTACATCTCTGGAAGATCCTACTGTACTGAGTTACACTACATTTTGAGCTAATTTAGCCCTTCCCCAAAATAAGTTCCTATAAATAAAACAATTCCCAGTTCCTATTATTAAACTTTAAAAATTGAATCCGGTGTATGCCTGAATAATGAGGGACTAAACAGCACTGTTGGTTTAACTACCCCAATGTTATTCATTCCCAACTGGAGTCAGAGGTGGCCTTGTGACTCTTACATAGGGAAAGTATCAAATTTGGCACACTTAAAATGGGAGTTCTGAGAAGAAATAACCTCAAGATGAACGACAGTGTGACATCCAGAACAAAATCATTTACTTTTAACATGACTGTAGCTTTTAAACCATTTGTTAAAGAAAAAAATAACTACAGTGCCTTGTCACAAGATTTTTTTTTTTGGAACAATATCTTTGAAACATACAGTATCAGCACAAAAAAAGCAGGTAGCAAAACAAAAAGCAACACAGAATAATCTACATCAACATGTCCTTGAGTTACCAGATTATTTCCCAGAGGTAGGTCAACATCAGATTGACAGTGTGCCCCATTGACATGGACACAATGCCTTTAGTTTAGAAATGAAAATCAGGTAGACGTCAGAACCCAAAGTCAATATTCAATGTTCAAACGATCAACGTTTAATGATGTTACAGCTAGATATTGTGTGGACCTTACCACTAGGACGTTTATGAGATGTTTGGATTTTGCCATACCTGACGAATAAATGTCATTATTTGACGTCAATATGACGTTGGTTTAAGATGTTGGCTCGACATTGGATTTTGGTCACTTTCCAATACAACCAAAAATCAACCAAATATTCGTCAACCAATATAACGACATGTGATGTCGTTTATAAACATCAACAAAGCGCTGTTCTAAAATGCAGACTAGACATTGAATTTTGGCAACCTGGCTCCATGTGGATTTTGGTCACAAAAACAACCTAATATCAACCAAATATTAACATCATTTGATGTTGTTATTGGACATTAGAATAATGTTGTCCTTAGACGCTGGGTAGACGATAAATTTTAGTCACCTGACATCACGACCTAAATCTAACCTATTATTAATGACATTGTGTGTCTGCTGGGTTACAACAAA
>NC_141039.2:41400000-41502500 GCF_052040795.2 Danio rerio
TATTTGGTGGGCTATCCATATTGTTCCGTCCGCAAGCCATTTCAATGTCTACACTAAGATATTCGAAGTATAAAAAGTATACACACGCACACTCACACACACATACAAGGGTTGGACAAATGTAACTGAAATGCCTGGTTTTAGGCCACGATAATTCATTAGTATGGTGTAGGGTCTGCATTTGTGGCCAACACAGCATCAACTTATCTTGGGAATGGGGACTTTCGTCCAAAACACTACAAAGTGGCTCAATAATGTTTAGCTTGGGTGACTGTGCAGGACACGGGAGATGTTAAACTTCACTTTCAGGTTAATTAAACCCCTCTGGTACACTATCTCGCTGTATGTATTGGTGGAACATAATCCTGATACACGGCAGCCCCCTTAGGAAACAATGGTTGAACCATTGGGTGCACATGGTCCTCCAGAATGGTTCATTAGTCTTTGGAAGTGAGGTGACCATTCTAAACGAGTATTAGGGATAATGCTATGAAATTACAGCCCAAACCACGACTGATCCACCCCATGCTTCACTCTGGGCATGTAACGATCTAGGTGGAACTCTTCTTTGGGGTTTCTCCACACTGTAACTCTCCCAGATGTCGGAAAGACAGTGAAGGTGAACTCATCAGAGAACAATACATGTTTCACATTGCTCATAGCCCAAAATTTCCCATGAGAGATCTGCTTCCTTCCATTTTAAAACCTGATGTCATCAAACCGACCAATGGATAATTGAAAAGTTAAAGCAGGACAATACAATTTCATTTAAAGGTAATGATTTTGGGCAGGAGCGAACGCCACACGTAACATTGCCCAAACATACGGAAGAGCCGCAAAGCAACACAGGCCAGTTTAAAAATGTCATTAAGGATCAAATAAAATCCTGTCCTACTTTTTTCCCTCTTCAAATATCTTTTCACTCAAATAGGAGTTATGTTTAAGAACTAAAACATTCACAATGTTTCTCCCCTTAATGAAACACTGCCTGCTCGAGAAAACGAAGACATCTCAAGTAAAGGCTTACAAAAAAGCAAACAAACTTTCCAGACAGCATTTACAGTAGCAAGTGAGGAGAAGGCAAAAGTTTAAAAATAAATAAATACGCTTCAAATAAAGCAGCAAGGGGAGAAAATCTGAAAATTAGACAGGATAGAAGCAGTATCCATGGCAACATCATCGGGAGTTTTATTTCGACTGAGTTTGAGGGCTTTTGAGGGCTTTCTGCAGTTGTTTTTGTCCTTCTCTGGAGACCCTTAAAGAGCATTCCTGAACACAGAACAAATGTGCAACACAGAGCCACAGCTACCAGCGCCAAAGAGAAACTATCCACAGATGAACGACTTTATAAAGGATTCATGTGACCGATAAAAACCGGCTGCGGAGAAACACGACATGGACATGAGCAGAATCGCCAGCAACACCAGCATGAGCTGCAAGTCATACTGCACGTGTTGCTATTCAATGTATTTTAATGCTGTGGATGCAACAATTGTGTCTGATTCTTTTGTGGGCTGTCCAATCTAGACACTGGATTTACTTTTGAATTTGCTGTCATATGAATTTACATGAGGAATAATTGATACAAAGATTGATAGCATATACTGTGGTGATGCTCAATACTGTATATTAGTGGCAATATTGGTCTCAGATAATAAATGTTTATTTTAGGATTTTCTCTTATAAAAAAAAATTAACTATTGCCCGATATATCACAGAATATTTAGAAAATCAATTCTCCACTGTATGCGTTAGCATTTAAATATGTAAACAGGCTCAGAAAATATAATCTAGATATGTATTTTCTACCTATGAGTAGGTTATGTGCAATTGTTTTCAAGTGCAATTGTTTACCAGTGTTGGCGATTCCCTGCAGCTCTTATAGTGTTTTAACATCTAATAGGGCTCAGGCAAATTTTCTCAATGTGTATCTATGTGTTTTTATTGTATTTTGCCTACTGCCTGCAACAATTGTCCAACAATTGGCCTACACTCATAGGCCACTTTATTCGGTACACCTGTACAGCTGCTCCTGATGCACATTTCTAATCAGCCAATCACATGGCAGCAACTCATTTATGCATGTAGACATGGTCAAGCTGATCTGCTGCAGTTCAAGCCGAGCATCAGAATGGGGAAGAAAGGTGATGCAAGTGACTTTGAACGTGGCATGGTTGTTGGTGCCAGATGTGCTGGTCTGAGTATTTCAGAAACTGCTGATGTACTGGCATTTTCATGCACAACCATCTCTAGGGTTTACAGAGAATTGTCAGAAAAAAAATAAAATAAAAAAAATATCCAGTGAGCGGCAGTTCAGACTGACCAGTTGATCTATGCGGCTTTGAAACAATCCAGTGTCCATGTATCGGTGTTTGAATTTGGTGAACAATGATGAAGAGCGGTGAATCGATGACCTTCACAGGCGACGCAGTGGCGCAGTAGGTAGTGCTGTCGCCTCACAGCAAGAAGGTCACTGGTTCGAGCCTCAGCTGGGTCAGTTGGTGTTTCTGTGTGGAGTTTGGATGTTTTCCCTGCGTTCGCGTGGGTTTCCTCCGGGTGCTCCGGTTTCTCAAACAGTCCAAGGACATGCGGTACAGTTGAATTGGGTAGGGTAAATTGTCCGTAGTGTATGAGTATAAATGAGTGTGTATGTTTGTTTCCCAGAGATGGGTTGCTGCTGGAAGTGCATCCACTCCAAAAAAAACGTGCTGGATAAGTTGGGGGTTCATTCCGCTGTGGTGACCCCAGATTAATAAAAGGATTAAGCCGAAAAGAAAATGAATGAATGAATTAATGAATGACTTTCACGACCAATCACAGTAATTTCTGTTGAGTATGTGAACACGATGGCCAACCAGTTGTTTAAGAACATACTTAAAAGTTAGCAGGAAATGGCTGTTTTAAAAATGTCAATATTGATTGGTACCAAATTCGATACTTTTGACAAGACTACTTGCTATTACCAGATTGGTACTGACTTCTGACATTAACAAAGCATTTTTTCCCACACAAATGATAATCATTCAATATTTTCTCTTTTCTGACCATTCTCTGCAGACCATTGAGATGGCTGTGCATGAAAGTCCCAGCAGATCAGCAGTTTCTGAAATACTCAGACCAGTCTGTCAAACACCACTATCCATGACGCCACATTCAAAGTCCCTTTTTTTCCATTACTATGCTCAGTTTGTACTTTAGCAGATCTTCTTGACCATGTCTTCTGCATTGAGTTGCTGCCATGTGACTGGCTGATTAAATGTCTGTGAAATTGGCAGTTGGACAGGTGTACCTACGTAATATAATGGCCAGTGTCTATTTTACATCAACAATGCCGAAAGCTGAAATACACTTTCCCTGAGAGTAAGCGGCCTTGACTGTGTGTCTGTTTGTGCTAAAAGGAGCCTTTCCTTGCCTTTGGGGCATCGTGATAAATTCATAAGCTCTGAGAGTGACGTTTATTTAGGGAAGGGAAGAACAAACCAGTGACATGTTGTGTGTGATTTTTCTGCAAGACAGCGGGAGTTCAAACAGCAGTCACAGCATGAAGACAGAAACCCCTCGCCAACCCTCAACCCTGCCATCATTTATTGATGCTTGGTGCCCTGTTTGTGCAGCAGGACACCGGAAAGGTACGAACAAGGTACTTTCTTCTTTATTCAGAAACTCTGAGAGCCAATGGAACAACAGTGTTGCCTATAGACAAGAAACAGGATATGTTAAAGTATGTGCTAAATCAATTAGTTGTTTTTAATTTAAATTAATTAACTTTTATGTAATTTTAAATGTAATTTAATTTAGTTTATTTTAATAAAAAAATACAATGTAAATAAATACATTAAATTTAAGCAATACGTTTTTTACTTTCCCATAATAAATTAATATTTTTTTTTAAATAATACATTTAAATAAAAATAAAATGTAATTTAATTTTAATTTCATTTTTATTTAAATAATAGTAAATTAAATTAAATTAAAAATAAAATAAAATTAATTAAAAATAAAATGTAATAAAATTTAAAATTGTAATAAATGTAAATAAAATGAAATAAAATTTAACTTGATTTAAAAAAAAATAATTTAAGTAATTTAAATATATATTTTTTTAATTAAAAGTAAATTAAAATTAAACAAAACAAAATTAATTTAAATTAAATTTTGCTAAAGATGTTAGCAGTGGTATTTTCATATTTATTTACAAACACAATATTCATTCATATATATAATAACCTTGCATTTTATATTTGAATCTTCAGTTAGTTGTCAAGGCAACAGTTTATGACAAATAATCTTGTATAAGTGCCAAACCAGCTTCATATACTGAACCTTCAAAAGACACAATCCACATAAAAGACTAATATTAAAAAATAGATCGTTCTAAAAGCAAGACCTACATTAGAAAATGCTGTAAAATAGAGGGCATCTGAACATCATGCTAATGCAGTGAGCTGTTGCGTTGCAACCATAAACATCCAGACTCCACTTTAGATCACAACCCTTAACAAACAGCTCTTCGTCCTCAACAAGCCTGTATTTCCATATTTCTGTATTTCTACATTACATCATTATTCTCTTCAAATATATCATAAAGCAGTCTCACAACAATATCTACCACAGCAAAAACAATCAGGGATTTTAAGGACATCACTGTGCATTTCAGCTTCTCATCAAATCGTCTTACCAGGATAGATTTAAGCTTAATATTTTATATACAGTTAAAGGCAGAATTATTTGCCGTGGGATAATAATTATGACGTCAACTGTATGTGTTTATTCTATAGTGATGAAAAAAAAAAACTTTTACATCTCTGTATTTACTCAAGAATATTTTGGAAGAAAATTGAATTGTTTGTTAACGAAAAAAAAAAGAAAGAAAAGAAAATGAGTGTTAGACAGAATTTTTTTTATTTGATGTGTTGTTTTATTCTGATAATGAGTTATATTTTAAGGGCTCGCAAAATCACTCTAGACGCCTCGCATCCAGCACACTACCTGTTGGAACTATTACCGTCAGGACACACAAAAAAACAAGCCACGCCCACTATTTTCTCATTTAATATTCTATTTCTTTGCATCATGATACTAAAAAAAAAAATTGGTAGCAGCTTCTGGTTCAAGCAGACTTCAACCACTCTGATTGGCTGAGATGTAATATAAGCAAAATGCTATATGCTATTTTAAAAGGGAGAGGAGCCATTTAATATGCCCCGCCCTGTCTTCAGGCTTCAGTTCAAATTATATCAGAAATCAAACAAAAGCATTTCAGGACAATTCAGGTCAGGAATACACACTGGCAGACACACAAATCGCAGCAGACTCCTACAGAAAAGATCTGGCGCATCAAAAACTGAAATGGAGGCGAAGAAGGCCGTTTGAGATGCTGTGATCTGTGACTGTGAAGCCGTTCTCTCTGGTGTCGTCTTTGCTCTTATCATCCAGACTCTGGCCAACACCGCAATTAACCAATGACACCTGCAACGTGTCTCGCTCATATCAAAAAGCTTGATTCAGACCGCATTACTCTCCGAATCCCAAGTGAGTTAAAAAATTTAACACAAGGCTTTCATGTAGTCAGTTCGAACAGGATTGGGATCTCTGTAGTTATTATTAAACCGGGGCGTACATGTTGCGTACATGATGAAACCCACTGAAATCAGACTGAAGTTGAGGATCATGATTGACCCTTCTACAAGACAGCCACTTTGAGAGTTTTCTGTGATCAGAATTTATGGATTTTTTTAAAGATAAAATGATTGCTTAATATAGGCCAAATGAAGACATTTCTATTAGAGATAAGCTAGTTGGGGGAAAAAAAAGTCTATTTTTTATTTTTATTTTTTATTTTTGTATGGGTTAAAATGTAAATAAAATGACAATTTTTTTTTTTTAATAAGCTTCTAAATAAAGTTGTCTAGATCGTAAATAAAGATTTAAATAAAAAGAGAATAAAATAATAAAAGGACAGCACGGTGGTGCAGTGGGTAGCACAATCGCCTCACAGCAAGAAGGTCGCTGGTTCAAGCCCTGGCTGGGTCAGTTGGTATTTCTATGTGGAGTTTGCATGTTCTCCCTGTGTTCTTGTGGGTTTACTCAGGTTGCTCCGGTTTCCCCCCACAAGTCCAAAAACATGTGGTACAGGTGAATTGGGCAAGCTAAAAAGTCTGTTGTGTATGTGTGTGAATGAGTGTGTATGGATGTTTCCCAGTGATGGGTTGCGGCTGGAAGGGCATCTGTTGTGCAAGTTGGGGGTTCATTCCAATGTGTCGACCCCGGATTGATAAAGGGGCTAGGCCGAAAAGAAAATGAATGAATGATAAAAAATGTAATTAAATTGCAAAAATAATAATAATAATAATTAATAAATAAATACATTTATATTAATTTTAACTTAATTAACATAATAATAATAAAAGTAATAAATTAAGCATGTGTGCAAAATACACATATTTAAAGTTGGAAATACTCCAGTTCATATAGGAATGAAATAAAATTTGAATTAAAAACAAACAAATAATAAAACTTAAATATTAAAATATTTAGTTAAACTGTAATAATAAAAATTATGAATTAAACATGTCTGCAAAATACACATATATTTGAACTTCAAAGTAGTCCAGATTGTAAAAATAAAATAAAATTAGACAAAATGGATAACAATAATGATAATAATAATAATAGCAACAACAACAATAATGATAATTATTATATTTCCGGGTCAGTTAAGATCAGTTTGTCAGATCAGTTTGAAAAGATATAGCAACTTAATTCAGTATAGTTTGGAAGTTTGGTGGTTGTAGTATGAATGGTCTAGGAGGAGATGCATATAGAAATTAGTCTCAGAAGAAGAAGAAAAAGAAGAAGAAGTTTATGCAGTATAACAGTATGTTGGCTTTCTCAAATAATTATAAATTAAGCATGTCTGCAAAATACACTTATATTTACACTTACAAAGTGTCCGGTTTAAATAGGAACAAAATTAACGTATTTTTAAATACAATATTTTCAAAATAAAACAAAATAAAGATATCTTTTATATCCTACACAATTAGTAGGCCACATTGAAACTGCTTCAACCAATGAGATGGAAAGCACTGATGAGACTCTTCCTCCATCTGTCTCCATCTGCGGTAGGTCATACCTGTCCATCCGACCCCACATGAACCTTGTGTCAGCGTCCGTGTGCCAACCCCAAACCCCACGCCCTCCAACCTTTTTTCACACTGGGCGAGGGCTGAAATGTCACCATCTGTTAGCTGCAACCGTGCACCGAGACAAAGTTCCCTCTTAGCAGAGGCCTAATGGAGCAGCTGGAAAGAGAGTCATAAAAAAAAGCAAAAAAGCTCCATCTCCCCTCAGCAAAGGGTGCATATTTATTAGCATGAGTCTCTGCGTTTCTTAGCAGGCCTGTTCGACATGAGCTCTGCAGCGATGGGTTTTTTCAGTTAAAGCTTAACGGTGGCCTTAACTTCAGCTCTCCAATGACCCAATTAATCTCAGCTATTCACCAGCAATAATCTGATGTTTTCTCCAAGACAAGTAACACATACATGCTGCACAAGGAATATGTCTTCATGCACACCAATCCACTGACCAGGTTACTCAAATAACTTGTTGTTCTGGTTTTCAACATTTCAGATTTGTGACTAAACGCATAAAAAGTTTCCAACTTTTGGCTGAAATGGTTGTGTAACAGCCATTCAAATACAGTAGGTGTTTCATTTCAGACCATGTACACCCATATAAAACAGCGACCAAGTGAAGAAAGGCTGATCAAAACAGACTAGGCCAGCTGACCAATCAGATCAGGGCTGGCTCATGGAACGGAGGAGTTTACAGACCATAAGCCCAGAACAGATCCAAACAAACCATATCACAATGTGTATAAAAGGACTGAAAATAAAAGCACTTAAGCATTCTTTCTCCCCCTGTCTCTCTCTTTTATAGGTAACTTCATTTTTACATTTAAGCTGGGTACAATTTATATCATATGAGTTATTTCATTTTATCATTTTATACAGTTATTTTATAATTTTTCCATTGTAACCATAGAGAATTATTGTCATTAAATCATTCAATTATCAAGTTTTTGTGAATTACTTTTGATTTAACATTGACACTTAATTGCTCCATATTGATATACAATACAATCACATAATATCAACGCTCTCCCACATTTTAGGCTATTAACACTGCCCTTATTTCTGCTTTTTGGTACGAGAATGCAGAAGAATGGTTTGACTAAAATGTAGTTTTTACCATCATGCTGATAACTTTGTAGTCATTCGGCAGTACTACAGTTCGAACCACTGTGATTAAAACTCATTCTTACAGTATAGAAATAAAATAAAATAAAATGAAGATGAGTGAAGATAAGACACACATTAAGTATAGACAGACCATTCAAAACAGACTAGGCCAGCTGACAAATTAGAGCAGGGTAAAATAAAATAAAGAAAATAAAATTAATTAAAACAAAAAATAAAAAAAAAATAAAAAAATACAAACTAACTAACTTACTAACTAACCAACTAAATAAATAAATATATAAACAAAAATTATATAGTAAAAAAATCTAATTAAATAATAGAATTAAATACAATTAAATAAATTAGGAATGAAAATTCAGGGCCTAATGCATAAAACATTTCCTGGTTTTGGCTGAAAAGATTGTGTAAACAGCCATTCAGCTCCTCCCCCCCCCCCCCCCCCAATCTATTGTAATAATCAGAACCTGTGCATATGTTCATACTGTAAATCTGTGATCATAGATAATACAACCTGTATATAATGTTCATAGTACAATCTGCTGTAATTGTACGTGTGTAATGTCAATTAATTTTAATCTAATGTAATCTAAACAAGGCCAGCTGATCAATTAGGGTTGAACAAAACAAAACAAATAATAATAATAATAATAATAATAATAATAATAATAATAATAATAGATTTATCATGTCTGTAAAAACACATATTTTTGAACTTAAAGTAAATTAGTCCAGTTTGTACATCAATAAATATTAATATTATTATTAACATTAATATTAGTAATAATAATATAAAATAATTGATAATAATAAAATTTGTGAATTAAGCATGTCTGCAAAACACACATGTAAATTATTCGATGGAATAAATAAATCATAACAAAATTCGACTAAAAAAAAACAAGATAAACTCTGATTCCATGCTGATTTAAAAATGAAAAATGGTTCAGCTGGGAGTGAGAACGTCTTGTTTTCTCTGACATAAATTCCAAAAATGTTTCTTTAGCCTTAAATTGCACCGAGTTTATTCGAGTTTATTTATTTATTTTTTGAGACACTATCAGGCTAGTCAAACCCCATCAGGATGAAGCTCTCTCACAGTACAGCGCTGACAATTTTTAATGCGCCAGCGAGCGCTCATCATGACAGGCTGGGTGAAAAGATCTTCATTTAAGACTCGACGCCTTCACCGTCTCCATCGCAGGCCAAAGGAGACAAACAAAAGCAGGCAAGAGTGTACAGCGAGTCGACAGCATCAGATGGAGGCAGAATGTATTGTGACATGGCGGAGCCATGAACGGCCAGACTGAGACTTTCTCTGCAAATGCTGCAATCTCATTTGCAAGCCCAAGCCGAGACTGCGACAATCCCTTCGAAAGAGCATCTAACAGGATGCCCATCAAATCACAATGTCACTCGGTATGTAATCTTTAAGAACAGGGCTAAAAAAAAAAACTGAATTGGAGAAGAAGAAAAAAAAGAACCAATGAAGGTAAAATGGAGCGGTTTTGCAAGTTTTGTAGTAGGATAAAAGATCTGGATTTCTGCATTGCAAAACATTCATGCTGATAAAACAAGAAAAGAATTGCAGTCCACATGGGATGAGTTGTGGAGGCTGATATGTAAATCAAAATTGATAAAAGATACTTAGGAAAAATGGGGTCGGTGTTATTGATTTAGTTAGAAACAATTGATTCGACAATTCGAACCCCCCGACAATTAATGAATACATTTTTGAGATTAACTTGAAGAAAAACAGCAGCAAACACACAATTTAAAAGCGCACAGAAGTTCTACTAGATCAAGATCTTTTCAAACTTAATTTAATAATATTGGAAACACATTTTCAACAGCTTTTGGCAGTTAAAAAAACAACTGTATTTTATTTGATTTTTATTCACAATATTACTGTATTAATGATCAAACAGCAGCCTTGAGTACACACTATTAATTGATTGTTGTATTAACACTGAAACTACCAGAATTCTACAACTACTACACTGTAAAATAATATAATGACAAAAATGTAATACTACAAATATTTTCTATGTTGCTTCAACTTATTTTTAAAACTTAAAAGATTTCAACTAAATTATTTTAAGTTATACAAAGTTTAACTTAATATTCTACGTCAGTTTAAATGATGTAAGTCAAAAGTACTGTATGTAAATGTATTCAATTTATTGTAAGATTTTTATTTTTATTTATGGTGTAGATTTACCAAATAGGTTATTCTGACATCTTATTTAAGACGTCATACTGTCATGTTATATTTACATTTAAATGCTCTATTGAGATATTAAAGCGTTGAATGTCTAACATCAGATTTAATTAAGTCATTACCCTAAAAATATGAACTTTTGTTTGGTAATACAGCCTACAAGCTACTAAAGCACCCGCTAATGTCAGCACTGCACATTTTGAAAGATATATATGAAGTTACCGAGAGACAGTTTTGTTTAGGTTAGCAAAGACTATAGAATACACAAGACATGTCACTTGTATAGTTTTGGATGGGGTAAAGTGTAACGGTCAATACGGTGAATGAAGCCTGATCTACTAGTACAGGAGCCAATCATCAATCACCATATACTGACGTGATGCTATTTTATGACAGTGGAATTGCAGCAAATGCTTGCTTCACAAACATATGCAAAATATCCACATGAAGCTTGGAATCTGTGCTTTTAAATTAACCAGCTACACTTGAAAACAAAAGGTTTTTGGTTTTGTAATCTGTATAAAAACAAACACAAAGTAGTCTGTCCTATCAAATGCATGTCACATGACAGCAGCAACTCCTCGAACGCGAACTAACTTGTAAACAGAGTCATTGTTTTTCTGGAGGAGATTCACCATCAGGACCAAGTTGTAGATTCCTCGAGAAGAGTGGCGCGATCAGACGATCATTATTCCAAGGATGAGAATGTGTTATATGGCCATAAATGAGGTTGGTGTCATGATCTCGTTTCAAGTGCGCTAGCTTGATTTTGTTTGATTTGAATATTTAGAAACAAAACTTATGAGACAGCTGTTGTTTAATTTTATTGGTAATTTTAAATATGAAATGTTATCGTAAGCTTGGCAAACAGTCTTAGAGAATTTGATGTTTCCCCATTCAGACAGAATGCCTGAGAATTCTGCCCGAGAGGCGTTTCAAAAATGGCCACGGAGGGAAATCACTTGCCTTACAGGACTTTGATGTTAGCAGGAAGTTGCTTGGCAACAGAGGCACAGATATTTACAGTCACAAGGAAATGTAGACACTGAAATGTATGCGTCATTTTAACCGCTGTGGTAGTTAAAGTTAGAAATATTCAAAACTCTTTAGTGATTTGTAATTTTAATAAAACAACTATGTTAGAAAGAAGTATACACGGATTTAGAAAAGTCAGGGTATTAGAGATGTGTGTTATTTCAATAGATTTATTAAATTATTAAATTTAAAAATGGTCAAAATGATCACATCGGTAGTTTTAGTGTTAATCAAATAATTATCTAAAATTCTAATTCATTCATTCATTTTCTTGTCAACTTAGTTCCTTTATTAATCCAGGATCGCCACAGCGGAATGAACCGACAACTTATCCAGCACGTTTTTACACAGCGGATGCCCTTCCAGCCGCAACCCATCCCTGGAAAACACCCGGAGGAAACCCACGCGAATGCAGGGAGAACATGCAAACTCCACTAAAAAAACGCCAACTGTCCCAGCCGAGGCTCGAACCAGCGACTTTCTAACTGTGAGGCGACAGCACTACTTACTGCGCCACTGCGTCGCCAAAATTCTAATTACATTATTGATTATTAATTAAGTAATGATTTAAAGCTTAATTTAATTTTACTGAATCCCAAATTATAATTCAATGCATACATTTACAGATAATCAATACATAACGTAATCATGTTTGCAAAATCCACATTTACAAGTACAAAGTAAAGTAGTCAAGTGTGTGTGCTGCTTTTGGTGTTTTACAAGAACATGCATTTGTAGAGTGACATGAGTATGAACTTGTTATACTCTATTAAACTGGTTTAAATGAACATCCCTTGTGTCCTAATACAGAGTTTCTCAACCACATACCTGGAGGGCCACCAACACTGCATGTTTTGGATGTCTTCCTTGTCTGTTACACCCATTACAGGTCTTTCAATCTCTGCTAATGAGCTAATGATCATGTATGTTTTGTTAAGGAGACATGGAAAATGTGCAGAGCTGTTGGTCCTCCTGAAACGTGGTTGAGAAACATTAATGTACGACACTATACTTTAAGTTACTTTAAGCCACAGCTTTCCTTTAAGGTGTTGGGATTAGGAGATTTTGTGGGGCTGTGTAATAAGCAGTTTTTACTCTATACAAATACAATACGCATATGAGGAGTCCTCATAAACCACCAACACCAACGTGTGTGTGTGTGTGTGTGTGTGTGTGTGTGTAGACATTAAAATGTAAATTACTGTTCCTAGAAGCAATTTTAAATTCACCAGTACTGGTGCTTTAAAGCTTTCTCAGACATTCAAAAGCATCTAGACAGAGTAAAGATGCACCCACACTACCTGTCTATTGAGGGATGTGTGCGCTGCCTCGCAAGTGTCATTACATTGTGATTGGCACAGCCACACAAATGGATGCAAGCCAGTAAAGAGTCCAGAGGGAAAGAAAGATAGAGAGAGCTTCTTTCCTCCACACTCAATCATCAAAACCTCCCTCCAAATAGCACTCTCAGTCGATGAGAGAGACACAAAAAAAAAAACTCCAAGCACAAAACAGAGAGAGAAAGGTTGCTTACATTAGGACTAAATTAAAACTCCAAATTAGAGTAGCAAGTGGAGAAAGTGCTTCATTTGGCGAGATGAAATAAAGTGTATGCAAGAGAGAGAGGAGAAGAGAAATAAAGATTAAAGGGGTCGAGAAGGAGAAGAAATTAAATAAAACCCCTTAGAGGGGACTTTGCTGAGATGTTATTGGCTTTTTCTCTGCTTTTTCTATGGGTGCTGGACAAAAGAGAAAGCTAATGACACAGACTGTTACCCTTAGTCCACTCAACCCAGCGCCAATACAATTATATGACAGAAGAACTGCAGGAACAGCCTTCAGGCTGCATATACTCAATATACAAGCACAACTATACCGAAATGTCTTCAGTCATTTTTTTAAGAACAAGTAACATTTGATGACATTAAAATACTTTTCTGAAATAAACTTAAAAACGTTAAAAACAGGGCTGCGCGATATTGAAAAAATATGGCATTACGATATTTTGTTTTACTGCTATATATATTGTGATATGATAATCATTTCATTAGATGACATATATATACGTACAGTTAAAGTCAAAATTATTAGCCCCTCTGTTTATTTTTTCCTTAATTTCTGTTTAACAGAGAGAAGATTTTTCAACACTTTTCTAAACATAATAGTTTTAACAACTCATTTCTAATAACCGCTTTATTTTATCTTTGCCATGATGACAGTAAATAATAGTTTACTAAACATGTTTCAAGACAATTCCATGCAGCTTAAAGTGACATTTAAGGCTTAACTAGGTTAAGAGGTAATTAGGCAGGTTAGGGTAATTAGGCAAGTTATTGTTCAATGATGGTTTGTTCTGTAGACTATCAAAAATAAAGTTGGCTTAAAGGGGCTAATAATTTTGCCCTTAAATGTTTAAAAAAAAATCAAAACTGCTTTTATTCTAGACGAAATAAAGCAAATGAGATTTTCTCAAGAAGAAAAAATATTATCAGACATGCAGTAAAAATTTTGTCGCTCTGTTCAACATCATTTGGGAAATATTTAAAAAAGAAAAAAAATTATAATAAATTAAAGGGGGGCTAATAATTCTAACTTGTGTGTATATATATATATATATATATATATATATATATATATATATATATATATATATATATATATATATATATATATATATAAATATTATTTTTATCTTTTAATCTTAAATAATATAATCCTGCAGTGCGACTATTGCAAATACACACATTGTGATGTCAATGCTCAAAATGATATATTGTTTAGCCCTAGATGATATCTTTATGTTAGTTTTAAAGCCTTCATGTAAAGGAAAATAAGGGGCTGATCAAACCGAACACACTTTTTTGCATTGAGAGGCGCATTTTTATAATGGTTGATTAACAGCCGTGAGCGCTGCTTATGCACCCTGCGTGCCTCATGTTTTAACCGCCTGCTGCACCTCACGTTTTTGCCCTTGCGTGCCATGCTCTCACAGTAAAAAAAAAGTTAACTCTGAGCGGGAAAAACACTTTGCCCCAGTTGCCGCTTTTTTATTCTAAATCAAATGAAAACTGAGGCAGGGTTTCCTTAGA
This sequence comes from Danio rerio, assembly GCF_052040795.2. NCBI lineage: Eukaryota > Metazoa > Chordata > Actinopteri > Cypriniformes > Danionidae > Danio > Danio rerio. The sequence goes on from NC_141039.2 coordinate 41,414,607, forward strand.
AGTACCTGCAGTGTTTGTGTTGTCAAGAAAACAACAAGGACTTTTGAAGACGGAGGAGAGACTTGGGGTTGCTGTTTTAAGTTATCCGTTGGGGTAATGGTATGACTCACAAATTTTAAATATCACAATATAATTAAATTTTAAAATTATATTAATATTAACAGCAAAACTCGCGCACATTACTCAGCTGATTCAGTCCTTGTGGGTGGTTTTTCCGCTGTTACCAGTTTGTCCAGTGGCTCGCCGCATATGTACAGCGGAGGATTTAAGATGCAGAGTGGAGTCGACCACAACAAGTTGTTTGAGTTCGGCAAAGAATGGTTCCAGAAAGCAGGTAAGACAAAAACAATAAAACAAACAAGTAAATAACAGTGTGTGAATGTGGCAAAATCTGAAAACGTGGTTAAATCAAGCTGCCACGAGGGCTTTTCTTTTTCTGGATCACTTTTGAAAACACTCTTGGTTGGGTTTAGTGAAGGAAGAGGGTAAGGAGATCAGTATGTCAGCCAGTCAGTCGACAGCGGTCTCTGGTGGATTTATGCGAGAAGAGCAGCTGCAAATGGTACTCGTAAGAGAAATTTGACATCTGAAGAAGCATACAAGAGCGCCCTCTGGTGGATTTGCGAAAAAAAAAAAAACGTAGCTTATGGGATGTATTTGGTGCTCTCCAAAAATGTATATAGTGGTATGTAATCAGATTGAGCCTGGGTTGATTTAATTACCTTGCTAACAAGGTTAAAAGAGCAACTGATTTCCTATAATTGTTTTTTTTTTTTTTTTTTTTTGTAAATTCTGGCATTCTACTTAAAAATCCAGTTTAAATTGTTCCTTTTTTACTCCAATTCCTAACAAAACAGTGTTTATGAGGCGAATGTGCTTACATAGACTGCAAAATGTGTCCTCTGCAGCCTTAAAAACGTACAGTACATTTGATTGCATATTAACATATGACTTATTTCTACAGGGTAATGAGAATGGGACTCATTAAATGTTTGCTTTTCTCCAAAGCTCTCTGGAAATTTGTTTTAGATCATTAGACGTGACAATATGGTGCCTTGGAAGCCTGTTTGAAACCTTGGGAGGTGCTTTCACACACAAAACACTGCCTATTAAGATATTTACCGACTGGGCAGCTAGGCAGCAAAGCAGAAGCCTTGCGTTTCGGACATGGTGACAGTAAAAATCAGACTGAAATCTACCCACAATGCACAGTCCGCAGTAGCACTTTCCCTCGCCACCACGTGTTTTTGATCTGATGTAGGAGTAATTATTTATATTGCTCTGTTGGTTGAATCCTTTCTTGTGTAAACAGCGAGCACCTTCCCTCAGTCTCTTTTGTCTGGCAGGGTGCTGTGGTTGTGGTGCTGCTGACGCTGCAGGTATGTGTTGTATATTTGATCTGCTGTAGGAGACGTGGAGATCAGATCAATGGCTGCTGCATCATCCAGACAACAGCTCAGCAGCATTCAAATGAGAAGAGCCACAGAGATGGGGAGGGCGAGAGAAAAACAGAGAGAGAGGCATGGAGAAACATACGATGTATACAAAGTTTCCAATAAGTTTGCAAACTTTATCCATGTGTCTAAAACTGGGAAGTTATGCTTTCTAAATTCTCTGAATCATATCAAAGTCCCTTTAAGACAAGTCATTTCACTTGGCAGCCATCTTTGAAACGCCTCTCAGGCAGTATGCTCGAGCATTCCATCAAAATGGGAAAACCTCAAAATATCCAAAACTGTTTGCCAAGCTCAAGATTACATGACATATTTGGAACTACAGATAACATTGAACAACAACAGTCTCATAAGTTTCATTTCTAAACGTTCGAATCAAACAAAACAAAAAAATCAGGTTGCCCGAGCTAATGCGCATCCGCACTTTTAAAGGAACAAGATCACGACACCAACCTAATTTATAGCCATTCTACACGTCATCATCCTCTGGATAACGCTTCGTCAAATCACGCTGATTTTCTGAAGTAACTGACAACTTGGTCTTGATAGCGAATCTCCTCCAGAAATAACAGCGAGTCTTTGTTTACAAGTTTGTGGGCGTTTGAGTAATTGCTGTCGTTTGGTGTGTATTTTCCCGAACTCTCACATTCAAATACTTTCCTGAAATCTTTCATTCAATCTGCCCAGTTTGTGGAATGAACTCCCTAACTGCATCAGAACGGCAGAGTCACTCGCTGTCTTCAAGAAACGACTAAAAACTCAACTATTTAGTCTCTATTCTCCTTCCTAATCTGCAATTGCCTCTTTGGCTCCACGGTTAAACTGTATTACAAAAATAATAAATAAAAAATTTACTAATGTTTTCTACTTACACTTTACATACATGAAACTTGCCTCCAGCACTTCTTCATTGTTGCTCTTATAGTTGAGTAAATTGCTTCCTTGTCCTCATTTGTAAGTCGCTTTGGATAAAAGCGGCTGCTAAATGACTAAATGTGGGTGGAGCTATCGGGCTTACATGTTTCATTGATTTATATATTTCAAATTGTGAAAGTAAAATTCTCCTGTGAAAGTGATTATAGCGCCTTCCAATGGTGAATGCAGTTATACACATGGCAGGTATTATCTGGTACTTTGATAATTTATTTCACTGATTTGGCAACCGTCGAACCTCATCTGGCAAACGGTTTGAATTTTCGCTTAGTAAAATAACTATAAGTGTTCCATTTGGGATGACACTGCATTCATATACTATGCTGTTGAGTGTGTAAGTGCATAAGTACATAGTGCATAGTGTGCCATTTAGAACGCAGCTTTTGTTTTCAAGTGTATGTTCATTTAAAAGCACAGATTTCAAGCTTTATTTGGATATATTTCTTATGTGTGTGAAGCAAGTATTTGCGGAAATTCCTGTGTGTTTGTTGACCACTAAACTGTCGTAAAAACACATGTCTGGTCCAAACTTTTCCCCTGGAGAAACATCAGTCTATAACGGTTGATAATTGACTCCTGTACTAAGGCTTTACTCACCATATTGACCACTTTTCCCTATTCAAAACTATTTGAGTGACACATCTTCTGTATTCTAATCTTTGATCGTATGCCCCAAAGTACTACAACCAGTGTAAAAGTAATTAATAAATACATCACACAAAATGGATTGATTATTTTTCTTGTTACTATGTGAAATTGGCTCAATTAGACAATTGAATTACTTACAACAGTACTTAAAGTAGTACTTAAAATAGTACTTAATTTATATAAACCTCAATCCATTCCTATAGAAATTATTTTAGTCTAACTGAAACTTTTATTATTATTATTTTTTTTGTAATAATAATTTATTTATTTTTTACTTTTCTGGTTACTTTCTGAAAAGTAACTCAATTAGTCAATTGGATTACTTGACTTATTAGTAATCTATATTAATCTAAATACATTATAGACAATAGAAATTAAACTGTTTTAAATTGAGTCAAACTAAAATGTTTAGTTTTATATAAAAAAAATTATAATACAAAAAAACTTCAAAATGCTTCACTTTAATAACATTTCTTACATTGACAAACTTCTTTCATTGTCTCTGAAATACGAAATATACTCATAATTTGTAACTTTGTCGTTTGTTTTCAGGCTCAATCAGCAACATTACATAATAAAAGAAAGTCGTTGCTCTTTTTAAGCGAAAAAGGACCCATCAGTAGCATTCCAAAGTACAGCAAAGTGTCTGAAGTCCGAAATGTGTAAAGGCTGTGTGTATGCAAGGGGAAACCTGCTTTTAATGGTGTTTGTGCATCTCCGGCCTCCTGTACGAACCTACATGAATGTAGAAAGAGCAGATGGGATGCCCTCTGCCCTTTTCCATCTCCACTACCCCTGACATGCTGCAAAAAAAATTTCACTCCACTTTAATCCTTCCACAGGTCACCTCACCAGGGCCACAGGTCATCATAAGAAGTCACGGTCAAGAAGAGTTGTCAGTTCACACTTCACATCAAAAAAACATTCACCTCTCTCAAGAAGATGACCTGAGAGCAGAATAACCAATGTCAGATCGCTCAAGAGAGACAACCACAGAAAACGTATCATGCAACTTTCACTCATAAATCATGATGAGAGATATCAAGTGAGTGCTCTGAGAAAAAAAAATAAAAAAATAACTTCGCCCACCATGAGGTGGCTGCCATAAACAAAGATGATGCATAGCGCCTTAGGACAATCTGGAGTTATGAACAGTATGAGAGTAAACACAACATTGAACGTGCCAGAAAAGATTGTGCACTATTCTTTAACGTTCACTGGCATGCTACAGACATATCTTGAGAGAGCTTTCTATTGACTTTACCTTTATTAGCTCTACAGACCCAAATAAATGACACACACACATGCTTGTACAGCTATCTTCATAGGGCTTTCTCATAGACTTGGTGATTTTAATGCTGTTTAGACTCTGTATTCTATCTTCCAACTTTAACTCTGAACTACAAGCCTCACAGGAAACAATGCACAGTTTTATAATAGTTTGCTTTGTGTGATCATTGAGCCTTTGTTCACGAGTTCTCCAAAATGTACTTATATTACTATACCTGTGGGAACAATAATAATTTTTTAAACCTTTTATTTAGATTTGAACAAAAATGAAGTCAGAATTTTTTAGGGGTGTCTATAATTTTGGGATTGTGTGTTTTATTTCCTTTATTTTTTTAATACAGGCATGTTTTTGGATTGGGATGCTTGGGTCGGGTGGATGGATTGGATTAGGATGTATTGGGTCAGATGGATGGATAGTCGAATGAAAGGATTGGTTTGGATGGATCGATGGTCAAATGGATAAATGGATGGATGGTTGAATGGACGAATTGGATGGATGGATGTATGGTCAAATGGATGGATTGGGTCGGCTGGATGGGTCGTCAAATGGATGGATTGGGTTGGATGAATGAATGGTCAAATACATGGTTGAATGGATGAATTGGGTCAGATGAATGGATGGTCGAATGGATGGATGGTCGAATGGATGGATTGGGTCGGATGGATGGATAGTCAAATGAATGGATTGGGTCGGATGGATTGATGGTCAGATGGATGGATGGTCGAATGGATATGGATGGATGGTCTGATGGATTAACGGACTAGATTGGGATGATTGGGTGGGATGGATGAATTGGACTTTGATGATTGGGTCGGACGGATGGCCGGATGGATGGATGGATGGATAGAATGGGTCGGATGGATTGGGTCAGATGGATTGATGGTTTGGGTCGAATGGATGGATGGGTAGATTGGATTGGGATGACTAGGTCGGATCTATGGATTGGACTGCACTGATTGAGTCGGATGGATTGGACAGGGATGATTGGGTCGGATGTATTGGACTGGGATGATTGGGTCGAATGAATTGGATTAGATTGAGATGATTGGGTTAAATGGATGTGATCGGAATGGAATGATTGGGAAAGATTGGGATGATTGGGTCAGATGGATGGACTGGTATGAATGGATGGATGGATAAATGGACAGACAGAAGGACAGATAGAAGGATGGACAAACTTACAAAAATTCACATTGAAAACTGCTCTGTTCTCAAATGTTTTTCTTCAGTCTCAGATGTTTCCTGAATGTGTCAAAGGCAAAGAAATGCCTGTCAAGTCTCTTCTATCTTGTTCTGACAGCCTTATAATCCTTCTGCTGTCGCTTGTAGGTCTGGACACCATGGTTTGTTTTTTGATGCTAATATTTTCTTTCTTCTTCAAGCTTTGCATGCTGTTTTAGACTGACAGATGTTTGCTCACTGAGAGTTCTAAAGAAAAAAAATAAAATATTGCCACAATTGCCAGAGTACTCTTAAGCAAACTCGTATTTTTGTGTGCTTGTATGAAAAGCATTTCAGGCTTTGAGAAAATAAATCAATCAATCTTGAAGGCCGGATGGGTATAAAATGGATAAATATAATCAGTGTGGTTATGGCACACCAAAAGTACACATTTTTAACCTCCCCCTAATCAAACACACCTGAATCAACTCATCAGAACATAAAAAAAGACTCCAAAACTGGATGTTAATGGGTCAGATAAGGGAGACATCCAAAATTTGTACTGTTGATGTGCCTTAGGAACAGGGAAGGGAAACACAGCAGTGGATACCGTATGAACTAAAGCTCAGCCACAACAGATCGCCCAGAACTCTTCCGACCCAGATGTACGATTACTCCTCTGGCCTGACGCTCCTTCCAACCATAAAGAGACTCATCATCGCACAATCTGGACTGGCGTATTGAAGCAGAAAAACTAAATGTTTACTCTTGATTCATTCTTGACCCTTCATCGGTTATTTAGGACAGTAAAGGCGTTAAGAAGTAACTCGGCAGGAAATATACTGCAGGGATGCGGATGAAAACACAGACTCAGCTCGGCATCATGCTGAGACGTCTTTGTGAACTCTCTATTATCAAAAAGCTTTCTTGACATTCACACCAGTTCATCACTCCTGATTGGCCGACTTCCAGCTCGGGAGGTTACGGCAGCTCCGGCTGTTCACAGCGAGACAGGAAACAGTGGGGTTTGACTGGCGAACATGCTCATTTTTCACAGGCTTCTTGTGCGTGTGACATCCATACCTCCTCGCAATGTGTCGCCACGAGGCTGAATAACCTGAACAGCACCTCCAACCAAGGCCAGCACTCCAGGCTTAATTAGATCTCTTTGACAGGGATATGACACTTGCTGAGTTGATACATAAAAGGCATGAAGACTTCTGTCAAGTTCAGCCAATTTTGAAATTGTTTATCAAATCACACTCAAGAAAAAGCCCTCAATGAAAGTCCCTGAACCTTGACAAGAAACAAAGATGCTTTGGATAAAGGGTCGCCCAGATTTTAGGCACTTGAACTTGCATATAAAATAACATAATCTTCATACAAAAAGCATGCTTTATTCACTCATTTTCAATTTCTTGAGGTGAATGGCATCTTGAAATCTGAATTTCACTAAAAGAAATGAGCTTCTTTGAGAGCTTTAGAGAGGGCCAAATTAAAACCACCAGAAGGACTGTATTCATGAGTGTTGTACTATCCAGTCACACACTAACAAATAGCTGAAGCTTTTTTAACAAAAATCAGTTTGAGGTCATTTCAACCATGTTTTCAGTGTTTCAGAACACCAGTGACCACCCGAGATGTATTACTGTTCCGGCTGGTATTGAAGGGCCTATTGAAAAAAAAAAAAATTACATGTTAGTTTTGGTCTTAAGGTTAACTGCTAGCTAATGTGCTGCAAAATAGTGACAAAATTATAGTTTTATACATAGTGATATAGTTAAAAAATGTTCTTTTTAAATGAAAAGTTTCACGATTTATTTTGATGGAATGTTGGTGATTGCATGGCTGGTGGCCAAATTGGGTAGCATTACATAAACAAAGGAAAAATTAAGACCTGTTTTGAAAAGATTTAAGACCTACAGCACAATATTTACATAAATGTAAGACTTTTTAAAGCCACATTTTTTTTATTTTGAGATGAAAGACAGTAAGGTTTTTTATACAGATTGTGTTGTTTTACAAATGGGTTATGTGCACAGAAGTGTTGTTCAGCCACTGAAATCTTCCAGCGAAAGATTGTTGAGACTATTTTCAGATTCATAAGGGACCTTCTACAGCAGTGTTCACCAAACTTGTTCCTGGAGGGCCAGTGTCCTGCAGATTTTAGCTCCAACCTTAATCAAACACACCTGAACAAGCTAATCAAGATCTTACTAGGTATACTTGAAACACCCAGACAGGTGTGTTGAGGCAGGTTGAAGCTAAACCCCGCAGGGACACTGGCCTTCCTGGACCGCGATTTGTAACCCCTGTTCTACAGCATCGATAATGTAGATTTTCATATAGTTTAACAACAAAACATCAGTAAATAGTGCTATTCCGCCTAGACTGCTTTACTGAGGTAAAGTTGGTTTTATATTCACATTGGTTTATCAGCGATCCTTGCATGCTTGAAATATTGCACATTATGACAAGTTTTGCTTACTACACAACTGAAAATGTGCTAGATATAATACAGTTTTTCCTTCATAACTGTAGTATTATAAAGTACTATAAAGTTTTTTAACTGGCGAATGACATGATCTAGTCGGTGGGTTGTCTATTGTCATCTTTAAAGTGTGCATATGTGATTTCAGGAGGTATGGCTTTGGGCGGCAGGGGAGGGATTGGCTGCGTCCGAAACCGCCTACTGCTCAGTAGGTATTGCATTTGAATTTAAACATAATCTCGATCGTTAGAAAAGTACATTCTATATAGTATGAATGTGAGTAGTATGAATGGAATTTGTGAGTTGTGTCGCTTTACTCCCATTCATTAATTATCTCACGAGGCATCATGGGATAGCACAGTGTGCATGGGATGCGCACTTCAGAATCTTGCCGGAAGTAGTCATCAGGGTACTTCTTGCATACTGATTTTCAAATTATATGATATCAGACATACTACTCAGCTAGCATACTAAGTTTAGCATGCTATTTAGCAGGGATCATCAAACTTGCGATGTCCTGAAGATTTTTAGCTCCAACCCTAATTGAACACACCTGAACAAGCTAATCAAGGTCTTACTCGGTATACTTGAAACACCTAGGCAGGTGTGTTGAGGCAAGTTGGAGCTAAACCTTGCAGGGCAGCGGACCTCCAGGAGTGAGATTAGCGACCCCTGCTATTTAGTGCGGAATTATGCAGTTTCAGATGCAGCCATCGTGTTCAAAGACATTATGCTAACGGATAGCATTTAGGCATCCTATTATTATAGATCACCTATACTGCATCTTTAATATTCCCTTATACATCGCATCCTGAATGAGAATATTTGTTGGTTGACCGTCCAAAAACACTTAAAACATGGAGCACAAACCATTAAAAAAAAGCAATATCTCAAGAAAGTCTTGAACCCCCTTCCTGAATACCAACAGGAAACAAAAGCACTTCAGATAAAGGTTGATGCACAAATAGCGCGCATGAACATGCTAAAAAAAAATCATTTTCAATTCCCAAAGGTGAAGCAAAGTCATCAAATCCCCAGTCAGAACGTATATTGAAACAGAACAGCTTATATTCTCAAGGTTGCCTGAGAGCCAGCAACTACGGCAATCCATCATGTAGAGAAATAGAAAGAAAAAGAAAGACGGAAATATGGATACAAAAAAAACTGCAGGTGACCTCTAGTTGAATTTACAACAGCACTTCAATCCATAAGCATGAAACGATCTATACGGCAGATAAACCAATGGGAGTCTTTGAGAAGAGGAGTTCCACCATGTTGCAAGGTTAGTATTGACGTGGCCTCGTCCCATTCGCAAACACAAAAACCTCTTCACACATAATGCACACCATTGATGTATACAAAACCATTTATAGGTGTTCGGTTAATGGAGTGAGCGCTGATAATTACATCTAACCGGCATTTCACGACTCTGTTATGACCATATGTGTCAACATTGGGATATAAATATATAATAAGGGTTCATTTAAATGTGTATATTCTGAGTATGCATCTCTTATTTACAGTTTAAGTCAGAATTATTCGCCCAGCTGTGATTTTTTTCATTTTTAAATATTTTTCAAATTATGTTTAACAAATCTAGGACATTTTCAGTTTATCCTATAATATTTTTTTTCTTTTAGAGAAAGTCTTATTTGTTTTATTATGGCTAGAATGAGCATAATTGAATTCTTTATGAACCATTTTAAGCTAAATATTATTAGCCACCTTTTTTTTCTTAATTGTCTACATAACAAACCATTGTTATACAATAACTTGCCTAAATACCCTAACCTTAACCTAATTAAACTAGTTAAGCCTTTAAAAAATGTTCTTTAAGCTGGATAGAACCATTTTGAAACAGTAAAATATTATGTACTGCCATCTCGGCAAAGATAACATAAATCAATTATTAGAAATTAGTTATTAAAACTAAAATGTTTACAAATAATAGTTTTAAGGTGTCACTGTAAAAATGCACAGATCTATAAATAAAAAAAAAAAAAAAAAGAACTGTATGCAATGTGCTCATTTAAGACGGAAATAAATGTGTTTAAAATAAAACATGCCAAGAAAGAAATATTAACATATTACCACATATAGTTAAAGTCAGAACTATTAGCCCCCCTGAATTACTATCCCCGTGTTTATTTTTTCCCAAATTTCTGTTTAACGCAGAAAATATTTTTTTAAAACATTTCTAAACATAATCCTTTTAATAACTCATTTCTAATAACTGATTTATTTGATTTTTGTCACGATGACAGTATTTTTTTATTTATATATTTATATATTTTTTTATTTATATATTTTACTAGATATTTTTCAGGACACTTCTATACAGCTTAAAGTGACTTTTAAAGGCTTAACTAGGTAATATAGGTTAACTAGGCAGGTTAGGGTAATTAGGCAAGTTATTGTATAATGATGGTTTGTTTAGTAGATTATCAGAAAAAAAAAATATTTAGCTTAAAAGAACTAATAATTTTGACCTTAAAATGTTTCTTCCAAAATTTAAATCTGCTTTTATTCTAGCCGAAATAAAATGAATAAGACTTTCTCCAGAAGAAAAAATACTATCAGACATGCTGTGAAATTTTCCTTGCTCTTTTTAACATAATTTGGGAAATATTTTAAAAAAGAAAAAAAAAACATAATAATTCAAACTTCAACTATATATTTAAATAAAAACACAGCCAAATTCTAAAGAGTCCAGTTAAGCTCCTCTTCAAATCGAGTTTACAAAATCCATACAATTGTAAACAAATATTGTAACATTTTAGAAATCTTTAAATTACAACTAGATTGTGGAGGAAAATTACCTTTTATATATCCTATAAGTAGGCTACATAAGTTAATAATATTTCACCTTCATCATTTATTCACTTTAAGTACACTCAAAAGCTAGTTAGTAAGTTAGTTAGTTGGTTAGTTAGCTAGTTAGTTAGTTACTTAGTTACCTAGTTGTTTTTTTGGTGGGACAAGTTTTGTTTTCTTTAATCCACTTAAAAACGAAAGTAAACATTCCATTTGTGTTGAGAAAACATGAAGCAATTGTTCTCATCATTCTTCATAGTGTAGGGGGGGGTGGCAGGGGGGGGGGGGGGGGGATTTTGATTTAAATTCTAAATTGAATTTTAGTTAAAAAAAATATTATAATAATAATAATACAATTAAATTAATTAATTATTTTAAAAAAAAGGAATTTAAGCCGTATCAGCCAGCCCTAACAAGTGGTATCAGCCTGATCTCACGAGGAAACGCAAGTATTTTACGTTTTTTCAGTTTAGTGGCTAATTCGTATGAGTTCAGTCGTACAAAAATGTAAGATTTTAAAGAGGAGGCATGGCACCTAACCCTGTCCTCTACCCCAACCATCATTGGGTGATGAGCAAATCGTACTAAATACTACGAATTAGATCATATGAATTCATACGAATTAGCCACTAAATCAAAAAGTTACGCATTGCCGTGAGATTGTGTTGGTGGTATAAACACTCAAAAATGTGTTGGTGGTATAAACACTCAAAAAATGTATATTTGCTGCTTGTTTAAACTACCTATTTAAAATCTAATTACTGAGATTTTTTTTGGACAACATAATTGTTTTTTGTTCAGTCTACATACTGTAAATCAAGTCATGTTAATTTGTGTTGGGACAGCATGAATGCATTGTGTGGAAGCATGTATGTTTTACAGTGTACACAGTTAACTTAACTTACACTTGCTTGTAAAAAACGATTAAGTAGTCTCCAAAAAATTCTCAAGAAATGTGTTGTTTAAACAAGCAGCAAAAGTTTTTATTTATTTATTTTATTTTATTTTTTATTTTATTTTTTTATGAGAGAGATAGAGAGCAAAGACGATCAGCTCTGTGTGCTGCACAGAAGATGTTACTGCCAACTTTTATAGAAACATTAAACATACCCTAAATATTCAAGCGGGAAAACAGCAAGATAGAAAATATGATAAGATATGGGCAAATCCCAGCAAAAATGGGTTGATAGATATGGTTATGACAAAAGTGGTTTGACCACCAGACTCTAAATATCTCTCCATCCCTCAGAACATATCCAGGCTCCACAAACACTGTGGGCAACAAATAAGTGAAAGGAAATGGGTGCCCATTTGCTGTGCCACCTGCAAGCATTTAAATTGGATATTACTGGAGGCTAGTGTATCGTGTAGCCTTATACCGAGACTGACAGCGGACAGACTAGGCTTTAATATGGCTTATATTTTAATAATGGAGCGTTTGCCTGTGGGCCGATGGTAAAACTTGTTTTACCGAGATCCGTTTCTCACCTGTGAAGTGACAAAAGCAATGGGGAAGGAGTTGTTCGACATCTGCTCCAGCTTTCTATCTCTTCCTGAAGCCCCAGGGCACATAAACAGTGTGATAATTAGCAATGACATTAAGAACTTAATGCGCATTTGAAGAGATTAAATCAATTCATTTAAATACCGTAGTAATAGGTTCGTTTCCTCCCAAGTGTATGGGCATTTTAGGTCTTTGCAGCTCTGCGCATGCATTGTTAGATGATCGGTTTGTGTGCGGTTAACTATACTTAAAAACTGAAGAAAGTTAGAGCTAGTAAAAATGACTTTTGGGGAAATTCTAAAAGTGTAAGTTTTTTTTTTTCTTCGATTTAAAAGGATAATTAAGACAGAAATAAAATGTTTGCCATCATTCAAGTCACAAAAGATGAGAAAATCATTTATTATTATTATTATTATTATTATTATTATTATACATTCATTCATTTTCCTTTGGCTTAGTCCCTGATTATCAGGGGTTGCCATAGCGGAATGAATCACCAGCACATGTCTTATGCAGAAGATGCCCTTCCAGCTACAACCCACTACTGGAAAACACCAAAACACACTCATTCACTCACACACACACACACACACACACACACACACACACACACACACACACACACACACACACACACACACACATACACTTTCAGCCAATTTTATTTATTCAATTCACCTATTGTGCATGTCTCTGGACTACGAGAGAAACTGGAGCCCCCAAGGAAACCCAGGTCAGCACAAGGAGAACATGCAAACTCCACACAGAAACGCCAACTAGAATCCCCCTATTATTATTATTATTATTATTATTATTATTATTATTATTATTATCATTATTATTAATATTATTATGTAACAATAGCTAATATCTAGAAATCTAGATATTGAAAAAAGAATATACTGGTCCTAAAATACAGATTATCTGTAATTCTACAGTAAATAATGCTTCAAAGCACTACGTTTTAAAGGATTTTATTCAAAAAATAATTAAATATTACATTCTAATTACTTAATCTGACTTGACAACAATAACAAACGTCATAAGCAGCATTAAAATGATTTTTTAAACTAATAACAAATAAAAATAACACTTAATAATATTTTTTAGCATATCATATTTGGCAAGACACAGATCAAAATAAGCATACGTGGCATGCTGTTCAGGGAAAGGGCTCCGAGGCTGGAAAGATGTCTTAGCTCGAGGCATTTTCTCCATTAAGAGAGACAAAGAGGAATACGAGCTCAGCATCCAGCCCGATCCCTAGAAAGCTCCCCCTCCCCGTGCTTAGTTTGGACCTGGTTAAAGGAGTGGAGCTGGGGTGGATGAGGGCTGCAAAGTCGATGAGATGACTGAGGTTGGTTATTTAAGGGAATAGGGATTGCAGATAGAGATATTGTTGTGTTTACTATAGGTGTGTGCTTCTCCCAAAATTAGTAAAAAAAAAAAAAATGTCACTAAAAACTTTTTTTTGCAGGATAGTACAGGATAGATGTAAAAAATACCTGTCAACTAGTGAAAATGATAGATATTTCCACAATATTAAGGGATTGGCCGTAGTGTATGAGTGTGTGTGCATGAGAGTGTGTGGGTTTCCCAGCACTGTGGTTGCTGGTAGGGCATCCACTGTGTAAAACATATGCTGGGTAAGTTGGTGGTTCATTCCGCTGTGGTAACCCCTGATAAATAAGAGACTAAGCTTAAGGAAAATTACTGAATAGTACATAAATAATACCAACATAATAATTTTGACAAGTCAAGAATGTTCTTATGTGGTGGCCAAAGAAGCTTATGCAAGACACTTAAATAGAGCACAAAAAAATGCTTGTCAAATTGGAATCAGCAATGATGATATATATGAAACATAAAGAGGCTCATAAGTGAAGGTCTAACCTCCAACTGGACAGCAAACACATTGAGAGGGCAGCCATTGATTAAGAGCTGGAGAGTCGATGTACACAAACAGGCTGTAGAAACTGGACACATGGAGAGAAAATGCTTTTAATTCAAAGCCAAAGAGCTGAAAAGAGCTCAGCTTCCCCCTTCTCTCTCTCTCTGTTCAGTTATTGACCCTCGCACACTCACTCCAGCAGCCGGAGAAAAGCCATAAACACAGCCTCAGATAAAAACAACATTGTTTCCTTTCCTGGCTCTCAGGAATGATGGATAAATGCATAAAACAGAGACAAAAAGCCCGACATACAGACCAACATTTTGTGCAATAATCGTTAGATTTTTAAAAGCTCAATTTGATCTAGGCTGCAGATCAGAAACATAAGAATAAACAGCTTTTAGAGAAAAAGAAAGCACATAAGAAGGTACTTAATTATTTACTTATTTATCTTAGCAAAAATAAATATATATATATATATATATATATATATATATATATATATATATATATATATATATATATATATATGCAACATTTACAGAAGATATACACTAAATATGTTGTATATGTGGGTTCAACATGTACTTTATGCAATACTAATTTATTTTACATTGCTACTATCCTGCAAAAAAAAAAAAAAAAAAATTTATCCATAAAAAGTGGTTTTAATAATTAACATTTAATAAATAAACATTTTTAAATTAGATTATGATAATGATGATGATGATGATGATAATGATGATGATGATGATGATGATTATTATTATTATTATTATTATTATTATTATTATTATTATTATTATTAATATAAAGGCTTTTATATATTCAGTTTTGAGTTTAACAAACGTTGTAATGTTGCTTATGGTGTTTGTTTTTTAAATCATAGCTTAAATTTATATTTACTGTTTCAATGTCTTCTGCAAACTAGTTTTCATCTTTGAATGAAAACTACTGGAGTGGCCTAGCCAGTGTCCAGACCTAAATCCAATAAAAAACTCTATGTTTCTTAGCGACAGCCCCAAAACTTGACAGATTTAGAGAAGATTGGGCCAAAATCCCTCCAAAACCTTAAAGAAACCTAAAGAACTGCAGGAACTGTTTGACCGCTGTAACTATTAACAAAGGTTTCTGTACCAAACATAAACTTTTTTTTTTTTGACTCAAGTGATCAAACACTTAGCTGACAGTAATTTACAAATAAATTGTTACAAAATAAATAAAAATCATACAATGCGATTTCCAGATCAAAGTTTTCAGATTCTGTCTCCCACAGTGCAAATGCATCCATGCTGAAAATTCTAGACCCCTCCATAATTTCTAAGTAGAAGATCTTGAAAAATCTAAATCAAATCAAGTGCTTATTGACTTATTAAAAACTGTATGCATGCATGTAGGGCAACGTGGTGGCGCAGTAGGTAGTGCCTCACAGCAAGAAGGTCGTTGATTCGACCCTCGGCTTGGTCAGTTGGCATTTCTGTTTGGAGTTTGCATGTTTCCTCCGGGTGCTCCGGTTTCCCCCACAGTCCAAAGACATGCGGTACAGGTGAATTGGTTAGGCTAAATTGTCTTTAATGTATGAGTGTGTATGGATGTTTCCCAGAGATGGGTTGCAGCTGGAAGGGCATCCGCTCGTAAAAACATATGCTGGATAAGTTGGCGGTTCACTCCGCTGTGGCAACACCAGATTAATAAAGGGACTAAGCCAAAAAGAAAATGAATGCATGTATGTATGTATGTATGTATGTATGTATGTATGTGTGACGTGTGTATAACATTTATTTATTTCTCTAACATTCTAAATGTAGATTTATACATATTATACATATTATATGATCTATACATACATTACAAATTCACCAGTGTCAAGTAACACTGAATGCATCTTATCCACTTTCATTTGTGTCTATTGTATCTATTTATAAATCAAATTTTACTTTATTTTACGCTATATGTAGATAGAAATACCAATATGTTTGTCTTGCTTTAAAGGTGTCAAGTTTTAAATACACCCATGTCAAACTTCTGAATTAATATTTTCTTATAGAGGCTTCTTGGCACTTAGGCATTCACAATGGTATGAACCATTATAGGGGTGGTCAAATGTACTGCTAAATGAATTTTTTCTAATAGAGACTGCCCGGCACTTATAATATTTCATACTATGGTAAATGTATAGGGGTGGTCAAATGTTTATTTATATTATTTATTTTTGTAATTATTAATATTATTATTATTTCAGATACAGATCAGAGCAAACCATTTCTCACTACCTGGTATCTGACCCCACATACATCCTCTTTTGACATCCTTCAGTATGATAAAGCAATAATTGGGGAGCTCAAACCCCCCTGTATTTGTACCCTGAAAGACTTTATATTGGGACTACTTTAGACCTGTTTTGTCTACACATGACTCAACATATCTATAAATAAAGAGAAATAGCTCTGTCTACAATGTTTCTCCTGCAAGAAACATGATTAATTTATTGAGCAACAGAGCACCACAAGCACTGTAGCTTTAAAAATAGTTTACCTGCATGCATGGACTGCGCATTAGACACTATAAAGTCACAGAGAGACGCTTTGTTTTTAGAGTCAGCAAAAACACCATGTAATGTTCTCTCTGATGACCCATTATTCCATTCTCTGCACTTGAGCTCGGGGACAACACTTTCTCTCAATAACCTTTAAACAAAGCGCTTTCTAAAATGATCCAAAACAATCACACAGTAGATTGCGCTCTGTCATTTGGGGTTCGGTGTGACTTTTCTTTTCTAAACGCTTAGGTCAATAAGTGCAGTGATTTTGAAAGTGAAACAGGGTCAAGGCTACATCTGTGAGCTCGGGAGATCTTAAAGTGGAACACACTGAATATCACTTGCATCTCATGACAGTTATATTTAACCCAGGTTCATGGAAAATAAGTACATGTTAGGATTTTTATTATTATTTTTGAAGAAAAGGTGTAGTTTCCGTATATTCTAAGACTGTGTCCTATAACAACATGGTCAACAGTAGAATCAAAAATTAACAGTAAAACTAGAATCAACAGTAAACATCACACGTTAACTCTTCCCAACAAAACACTACAAACAATCAATAATGCATAAATATATAGTTTGTTATGGTTTTGCAATCAAAAAATGTGGTCAAAATGGAAGTCAATTTGAAAAAAAAACTGCCACAAACATAACAAAAGGGTGTCAATTTGAACAGGACACAGCTTTTAAATGAATAGTTACACTGTCAACTATGTCACCTTTAAATAAACATAACATATATGCTACACTGTAAAAAATTTCCAGATTTTCACATTTTCATGTTACTGTCATTTTCCACAGTAAATTACATTAGTATCACTTTACAGGACTAAACTGTAAAAATTCAGTCAAAAACGCATACTGTAATGCGTTGTATTCATCATTTTATTGTGAAATTAAGGCAGGTAGCATGATTACAGCAAATTACTGTAAAAAGGGCTATATCTTTTTCATGTTAGTTATAGGAATTCAAACTCTTTTTATTTAATTCAACATAGACATTGATAAAAATGAACTTTTACGCAAGTATTGGCACTTTTTTTGATATTTAAAAATAACAATGTTATTGCAGCCCCAAAAACAATTTGGTTATGTCTTCAAAAATAGCTTGAAAAAAAAATCATCCTGTTTTGAAACTACACGAATGTCATTGTAATTTTTATTTTTTATTTTTGAGTGCACTGCACCTAAATTTAGTTTTATAAGGTTAAGATGGAAATATGAAATCATTTTTTAATGAACATAACTTTGTGCTTGGCCAAAATTGTAATAAACTGGAACAAACGTAATTTATTCATAGAACCAAATACCGTTAAAAACACAAAATGATTTCAAAGTCAGGTTAATGCCAGAATGAGTAGCTGAGGATAGCCTGCTTCACAGTAAACTATAGTTAATTCTACAACATAATACTGTGAAATTACAGTAATGGACTTTACTATCTACTGTGAAGTTGCACCATATGGCTGTAATTTCACAGTAATTTAATGTAACAAAATCACAGTAAATAACTGTGAACTACATCATGGTGATTTGCTGTGAATTCACATACAGTATTTTACTGTGAAAGTAATGCAATTATTAGCCAGTAATTTATTGTGAATTTAAGGTCAAATCTTTTACAGTGTAGTCTTCAATCTTCCACCCCCATGATGACCATTTTTACCTTGAAATGTGTTATTTTGTACTTCTTTTTTCCCCCAGAGTGCACGTAAAGTTAACTGTGGCAATGTTTTATTGTAGGCTGATGAGTGGCATTACCAATGTTACCTCTTTCCAGCAGGTTAAACCGCCAAAAATCAATAATGCATAATCATTTTGGATGTTATGGTTTTGCAATCAAAAATGTGGTTAAATTGGAAGCCAATAGAGCAAAAACAGCCACAAACATAATGAAAGGGTAACAATTTGAACAGTACACAAGGGTTAAATGAGTAGTTACACTGAGTCAGCTATGTCACCTTTAAATAAATATAACATATAAGCTACCTTTCAATATTTCACCCTTGTGATGACCATTTATACCTTGAAATGTGCTATTCTGTACTTCTTTTTTCCCCAGAGTACACATGAAGCTAACAGTGGCAATGTTTTATTGCAGGCTGATGAGCGGCACTAAAACATGCATTATAAATTGAAAATAACATACCACCTACACTAAACCTTTTCCTGAACCTAAACAATAGTGTTAAAGTGAAATATAGTGCTTATATTTATAGAAATGCTCTTCGGCAGAGTTCATTTATTTAGGGAACTAACAAGCTGTAGAAAATGAATGCGTTGCCTCAAGTAAATGTAATGCTACATGTTTTACTTATTTATAAATTTTTTGGGCAAGCTCAAAAAATAAATGGGGTTGAATCCAAGGCTGATGCAGCTATAAATGTTAGTTTTTAATTGCTCTTGTAACGCATTTTGTTTTAACATTGTTCTGACATCCAAATACATGATTTGTGAATAAATATGTCTCTCTTTAATAATAAAAGTAACATTATTAAAATACATCAATTTATAATTTAAGAGTATTTGGACAAATTGGGATTCCAACTTATGCCATTTGCAGCACAGTTACTCAGTCTTACTCAGGTCTTGAAACATTTCTGAAATGACTGATGCTTTAGTCACATGAGCTGGGTGTTTGAATCACTTTAGTCATGTGAACTGGGTGTTTCGAAACACTTCAGTCATGTGAACTGGGTGTTTTGGATCATGCTTCGGTGCAGTGTTTCGAAACACTTGTGCTTAGGGATCTCAACACTGTGGAAACATCAGTTTCACGTCAGCCATCCCTAATTACCCCATGACACCGTTTGCTCCTGTTTTCATCCATTACCTGCCTGACCAAGTTGTAAATACACAGCATTTGGACCCTCACCTCTGTTGTCACTTGACCATTTGTTACAATACTAGTATCCAGCTTATTGCAATTTAAAGCCCTAACTAGGCAAATTAAATATCGATTGAATAGCGATTGTTTGTTCTGTAGATAATCTAAAAAAATACGGAGTATCGATCCCTTGTCATGGTGATCAGCTTATACAGAGTTTCGATTATGATGCTACAAGCTTTATATAATTTTAACATTGCATGAAGCGTATTTTTCTCCAAGTATGAAACTTAGTGGACATCTCTACTTACCTAAAAGAACAAATTCTCTCCTTACCTAAGGAGAGAATAAGATCTGTCCTTACCTAAAAGATGTTGAACTCGTTGTTAAACTCTAAGATAAAACAGATTAAAAAACTGGTAAGAAAAATGCAATTTTGAATCATTGCACATGATGTAAGAAGAGTTCAATGTCCCTCAATGAAGAAAACCTTTGGAGTGCATATTTGATGCATAAGTTAAAGTACTCTTCCTCTGCTTATAACCTCATAAGCAAACACTTGCGATCGGTTCATGTGATCAGCCAGATAATAAACAGTATAGACCGAGTCAAAAAATGCGATTTCAGCCCATACCAATTTCCAGCTGATTGATCGGAGCATCCCTAATATAGTCAAAACACTTTTGTAGAAAATAAAATGTAAAAGTAATACTTTTTAAAGCTAAAAGTCGATAAAACATTTTCATAGTTGTACATATACAACTACGCACACATATATATATATATATATATATATATATATATATATATATATATATATATATATATATATATATATATATAAAACTGAATACATATATATATATATATATATATATATATATATATATATATATATATATATATATATATATATATACTGTATATATATATATATACATACATACATACATACATACATACATACATACATACATACATACATACATATATATATATATATATATATATATATATATATATATATATACATATATACATATATACATATATACATACATATATACATATATACATATATACATACATACATACATATATATATATATACATATATATATATATATATATATATATATATATATATATATATATATATATATATATATATATATATATATATATATATATATATATATATATATATATATATATATATATATATATATATATATATATTCAGTATTATTCAGTATTAAAATATATATTAAACAGAATGCTTGCAGTAAAATAAAACTCAGTTAATAATCGAATATCTAATTAAATAGAACTGCATATTTAATAAAAGATGGTTTTGAAAAAAATATTAAAAGATCTTTGCTTTTCAATGACCCTGGGTAAAACTATTCCATCAGTGAGCAGAAATGGCATATGAAGATCCACCATGATGTAATAAAAGTTACTAGTGTCTTACTGCCTCTGATGTATTTTTCAGCTAAAAACTGCAGCACATTTATGAATAGATATTAGCTTTTATAAATTTATTCATCAGGGCTTTGTCCCTGGGCAAAATAAGCTCTATCAATGAGCTGAAATGATCCACCTTGATCTTGACCCAGGCTTTGACCTGTATGTATGGGCTGGACTCTGACAGACAGTGGCCACTGCTGGACCTGTGGGAGGTCAGAGGTCAAAGCGAGCTGGACGTTCTCTTACTCTATCACAGATCAGCTTCAGCCTCAGAGCAGAGCAACACTCTTGCTGTAATTGACTTCCCTGCAGTCTTTCTCCTGTCAAACAAATAGCCTGACCATTGCTACCCCAGAGAGCTCTGCCGTGTCATAATCGATGGCGCGAGCGTTGCATTAGTCCATCTCCTCTACACACTGCCTCTGCGGCGTCGTGTTTAAATACACACTCCACTGGCAGCTTCATGTCACACAAACACATACATGCAGAGAAACACAAACACACACACACACACACATACATGCATGCATACAGAGACAGACACACCATACACAAACATACAGTACATAGAGACACACACATGCGGACAGACATTCTTTTCGGCTTTGTCCCTTTATTAATCTGGGGTCACCACAACAGAATGATCCGCCAACTTATCCAGCGTATTTTTTACTCACCAGATGCCCTTCCAGCTGCAACCCAACACTAGGAAACACCCATACACTCTTGCATTCACAAACATACACTATGGCCAAATTAGCTTATTCAATTTGCATGTCTCTGGACTGTAGGGAAAACCAGAGCACCCGGAGAAAACTCACAACAACACAGGGAGAAAATGCAAACTCCACACAGAAACTGACCCAGCCGAGGCTGGAACCAACAGATTTTTGTTACATTAAAAACAAATCAAAAACATTCACCAATATAGCAAATTACGGTTAGTATTCATGTTAAAGGAACACTCATTCTACAAGTCACCTATAGGGTTAAACAGATGGATTTTAGCACATTTGAATCCATTTGATCCATTTTGTTGATCTTCAGGTCTGGTTGGAGCACTATTAGCTTAGCATACATTATTGAATTGAATTAGACCATTAGCATCATGTCCAAAAATATGTAAATCATTTGAATTTCAAAGACTTGTTATATATTTAGGGACTATTTTCAATATTATTACGCCTGCTGCAGTCATGGTACCACATCAAAGTACCCAAGTATCTTTGGATAGTGCGTCAGAATTAGAATATAGTTGCGAGCCATACTGGCATAGAAAACAGCAACTTATTGATTTACTTCAATGTTAGTACACAAAGTAACTACACAAGGGTCAAGTCTTAAAAAAGATATATAATGAAACTCTTTTTTGAATGAGATGTTAAGTGTCTAGGGCCCTATTATACACCCGGTGTAATAAGACGTAAGATGTGTTTGCCCCAACATGTTGCTATTTCCAGACCAATGCAATCTTAATTTTCCCGTCTTCTGCCACATTGTTTAAATGGCAAATCCATTTGCGCCACTTTGTGGACTCATGGATGTTTCAGTCTAGAAAAGAGGTGTGTTAAGGCGCATTGTTGCTATATTGAAGAACAGCTAAAAGCAGGTCTAAAGTCCAGCACAGAGCACGTCAGTTGTGCGCCTCACTTCTACGATGCTTAAAACGCACGCAAATATCTTTACAAATGCAAAAGAATTAAAGGATCATGCCTTCTTCATCTGGGGGGGCTTTTTTAGTTTATTAATGAGAACTTGCTTTTGTATAATGCTATTATTATTCGTAGTATTATTTATTATGTGCATATTTATATTTAGAAACAACAAGTGGCCTCTAATTATTACTATTTTCCATAGCTGTCTTTTATTAAACACAATGCTTCATTGAATTACCTGTGAACATTTAATTAAATATAGCTGCATATTTAACATATAAATATGTTCCCCTTTTCAGCAGATATTTACTGAAAAATAAAGATAGATGCATTTAATAAGGATTCTATTATATTCAATTATATGTGCAAGTGTTAAATATGTGCATTCCACACAAGTATTTAGGTTAATATGTCATTATATCATATTAATTTAAAATGTACGACTCAATACAAACACATATTTAATTAGGGCTGTGGGATTAATTGAAATCGAATTGCAACCACGATTTGAAACATTGTGATTAGTTAATCACAAGAGACTGCAATATAAAGTACATATATACATACATACATACATACATACATACATACATACATACATACATACATACATACATACATACATACATACATACATACATACATACATACATACATACATACATACATACATACATACATACATACATACATACATACATACATACATACATACATACATACATACATATATATATATATATATATATATATATATATATATATATATATATACACATACACACACACACACACACACATTTATACAGTTGAAGTCGGATATATTAGCCACCCTTTAAATATTTTCTTTTTCTTTTTTAATATTTGACAAATTATGTTTATCAGACCAAGGACATTTTGACAGTGTGTCTGATAATATTTTTTCTTCTGGAGAAAGTCTTATTTGTTTTTTTTTTTATTAGAATATTAATAAAAGGCTAATAAAATCAAATAAAATAAAATAAAATAATGTGTACAATAAATAATAAAAACAAATAAATAAATTTTAAAAATCGCTGACAAGTGGGATTATGGTGTCTGTTGCTTCAGAACCATTAATAAACGAATTAAGATCAAAGAAAAACAGCATTTGTAATAAGGTAATATTTTGGTTTTAAAGTCACAAACACCAAACAAAAAATGGGTGATTTTTAAGAGCTGTTTTAGAATTGTTGACACGGTTTAAAGATTATTGAGTTGAAGCTTGAACTAAATAAAATAAGAGTGAAGTTTAAATTAAATCATAAATCAAAAATCGCAATCTGTTCATTTTTGTTTAAACAAATAAAAATCGCAATTTGATATTTTCCCCAAATCTCACACCCCTATATTTATTATAAAAAATTGTTATTTTATGCACACACAAACACATCTCAGATATAGTAGACCATCCCTAACAACCCCATAAAAGGCCTCTGTGATTGCAGTCTATGTTGCACTCTGAAGCTGCCGAAACCTACTTCATATTCCTATCATATCCAATCCAGCACATCTTGGGCGAGCCCTCATGAATATGCACGCTCATTCTCTAATCCCCACCTTTCTCTCTTCTTTCATGAAAAAGGCCTGGAGAGAGAGCGGCGTGAATTAATTGCAGGGAAGCTGCTGAAGACAGAATCAGATGCAATTAGAAGCGTGATGAAACACATGTGGCAAACGGACAGATATGTCCCGTCTGCTGAACAAAAACAACAACAGGCCCCGTTGATTGAAATGGCAGTGCTTCAAATGCCCAAACTGTCCCGACAGACACATGCCGAACACTTGCTACTAATTGAAGAGTTAGACGTCTGACCTCGACTTGAGGAATGTGGGCAAACGTGGACACAGTACAGACGCTTTACAAAAGTACCAACACAACAAATTGCTCAAGTACTACTTCATTAACAACAAATCAAAAACATTTGCCAATATAGCAGATAACATTTCATATTCATGTTACAGGAACACTCCACCTTTTTGGAAAAAAAGCTCATTTTATAAGTTGCCTAGAGGTGAACAGATGAGTTTATACATATTTAAATCCATTAGATCCATTTTGATGATCTCCAGGTATAGTGGGAGAGCTATTAGCTTAGCTTAGCATACATCAATGAATCGGATTAGACCATTAGCATCAAAAAAGTTTTGATAATTTTAATTCCGAAGGTCTGTTACCTGGTTACCAGTTCGGTGACTATTATCATAATATCATTGTGCCTGCCGCAGCCATTGGATAACTGAAAAGTACCTATATATTACGTCAAAGTTAGAACATGCCCTGGAGGCACAGGATGTCAACATGACGTCATATTGACGTTGTACCCCAGCGTACCCCAACTCCTTGGAGATGTTGGATTTTGTTTGGAAATAAAAATCGGGTTGATGTCGAAACCCAACATCAGGCCGACGTCAATGTTCAACCTAAAATCTACCAAATATCAATGTCTAATTATGTTACACCTTGACGTTGTGTGGACGTTACCACTATGACGTCTATCAGATGTTGGATTTTGGTCACTTTCCAACACAACCTAAAATCAACTAAATATCAATGTAATTTGATGACATTATTGGACATCAAAAATAACGTTGTCCTTAGACGCTGACTAAACAATGAATTTTGGTCACCTGACATCATGACCTAAATCTAACCTAATATTAACGTCTTATGATGCTGTGTGCCTGCTGGGTGGTTCAGTACTTGTCAGAAAAAAAGCAACTTTTTGATTTATTTCAGTCTTAGGCCGTCAACCACGGCACATGACATTTGTATACGACTGTTGGAATACGCCCCCTTGTGGCAATCGCACAGAGTTTACAGTTTTGTCATGATTCTTGCAGTGTAAAAAATAAAGGAGTGCAAAAGCAAAAGCCTTTATTCTCTGCGCATTCATGGTTGAATGAATTAATGCTATAACTAATAAACCACCAAAATTTTTTTAGAGGGAATGTGGAGATAACATTAAAAAATAATATTTGTTTTACTTATTTATGATCATCTTATGCGCACGGACCTGCTTGGACAACACAGGAATACATCACATCAAGTCGGCCGATCGCATACGATCTAGTCGCAGGAGTTTGAATATTTCAACGTATACGCAGCACAAATCGGATGCAAACTGTCCACATACTGAAATGATGGAACTCCACGCAGCTCCCAGATTACTCTACACTGGAAATGAATGACTTCCAGTCTGTCGCTTGTCGTTTGTGGTGTGCAGTGGAAAGACCGCTTTAGTACACAATGTAACTACAGAAATTTCAAGCTTAAAAATATACTGAAACTCTCTTTTTTTTTTTAAATGAGATGCTAATAGTTTAATCGGATTTAATGATCTATGCTAAGCTAGGCTATCAAGTGAACTCAGCACACCTAAATCAACAAAAATGGAAATGTGAATCTAGAATCTTTGAACAATCTAGAAAGCTCAAAGACAACCAGGCTTTCACATTTGACGACATAAGAGACTCTAGCCCACTTGAACTTGGTTTTAAAAGCAGATAGATTTGGGTGTCATCTGCATAACAGTGAAAAGACAGACCATGTTTTCTAAAAATAACAAAGTTATTAAAATACAACATTTTAAAATTGTCAAAAAGACTGCCTCAGTAGTTCTAGCGTTAATTTATATGGATTCTAAATGAGCCAAGTGAAGCTGATTTGAAGAGCAGAAGTCAACACTGTAGCTAAAATATGGAACGGAGATACTGGAAATAACCTATTAGGACATTCCTCAAGGAGAATGTATTCATGAACAGACATACATGTTGAATTAGAAAAAGTAGGAGTGTGTCCAGTGTCATTCCTAAAACTAAATAGGTCTCACAGCATCCCACCCACATACACCATCTCTAACACCCATGCACATTCTCCAAGGACCAACAGTAGTTTAAAGTTCTTGACCATGATTTTTAAACAAAGTTCATTGTGTCAAGCCGTGTAATAAAACAAACTGCAAGCCAATTTTCTAAAACAAACTTCACACCAGTCGATTTACTTGCAGTACATCAGTCTGGTGTAAACTACCAAATAATAATACTTAATTCTTCAGACAGTTTTTATAAACTGTTACACAATCTGTTACACAAAAAAGGTATGCGTTATTTACTTCTTGCCGAGTTGGGAAATATAACATGTGAAAGAGGGAGTACTGGGGTAGAGGATTCACCACTTGGCTCCCCTCAGATAAACATGTGTGTAAAGTGCTGTGTGTGTGTGTGTTTACTGTAGCTTACAGCTGATGCCACACCTCAGGCTCTACAGTGATTGTGTTGGCGCTGTTTACTCGTCTGCATTCAGTCACACACATCCTGTCATCTGCTGTTCTGTTGGATTTACACCACAATGTGGCAGAAATTATGTAGATTAAAGGAATAAATGTAAATTAAATGTATAAATGGATTGCTTTGTAAGACCTCAAAGTACAGTCAGGAGTATGGGAATATAACTGTAAATAATCTAGTTCCAAAAAAACAATAATATATATATATATATATATATATATATATATATATATATATATATATATATATATATATATATATATATATTTATATATATATATATATATATATATATATATATATATATATATATATATATATGATAACATATAATATAAAAATTATATTCTTTGGTTTTTTTAATTATAACATTTGATTTGAAACTGTAACAGCTATGAGGGACATTAAACCTTTTTGTTTCACAAGCATGGGCTGAGCCAAAGTGATGCAAATGCTATGAGGATCCTAACGATGATGCCCTTGTTTTTGGGTGAGACTTTCAGGCCAAAGAAAGCATTTTAGGCTCTTGCAAACTCGTGGAAGATGCTTCTTGAAGACTCTGTATGTCAGCAAATAAATTAACACGTCTCAATAAAGGAATTCTGCTTTTTTCGAGTCTTCTGGATTCTTATTTCATTTATTTATTTATTTTTTTCCAACAGGAGCCAGAGGTCTTTTTTAAGCTGCATGTTTACTTTATATATATATATATATATATATATATATATATATATATATATATATATATATATATATATATATATATATATATATATATATATATATATATATATATATAACATATACATACAGGAAAGTAAGGGTGTTCGGTTCCGTTTTTTTTGGAGTCGACTCCGATTCTCAACTCCTAATTTTGAAGTCTGTGGATTCAACTCTGGAATTGGCTTCATTTACATTCACTTAAAATAGCGCAAGGATTAAGCATGCTGTATCATATCACGCTTTAGACAATGCAACTGCCTTAATTGCAGCTTTACATTGTGCAGTTCTCCTCTGGTCAGACAAAACCAGCAGTCAATCATCTACAGTAAAAAAAAAAAAAAAAAAAAAAAAACTACAAAAAAGAAAACTGCATTTTTTAACTGTCTAATTTAGAAAATTACTTTGCAGTCTTGAATACAGAAAGTTAAAACATCAATTTATTACTGTAATGTTTAATAGAAAGACGTGTAGCAGTTCATCAACAAACAAAAAAACACCTCAATTGAGCCCAGTTTAAAATATATATAACAAATGTATCTAAAAAATGTATTCTAAATATATTCTTATTATAAATGTTTGATACTTGAATACTATACAAAGTGAACAAAATAACCTGGCACAGCGGGTGGTCACGCAATGTACGTCCGAAATTCTTGGTGCCATTTTTTTTTTTTTTAATGATACTCCAACCGATCAATAAACAAAATAGCTGACTGATTTAATTACCAATTAAATATTAAACCCGGTACACAAAATATTAAACTTAAATAATTAATAGATTAACAAACCTAAACTAAGAAATAAAACAGGTGACAAACTGTGCCTTAAAGCATATCATATTGCTCTCTTTCATAAAAGTGATTTTATTTAGGGTGTACTTCTAAATAGTAAATTACTTTAGTTTTAAATATTACTGTTTGTTTTGTGCAATTTGTTCATTATTGTAATTCAATTAGGTTGTGTAGATGGGACAGCATACATTGGAAGCAATATACCTTGCATACCTTGGCTGAAACGAGTGGTTATTTAAGTTACCGTTGCTTTACTATCAGCTCAAACCAGTCAGGCCATTCTCCTCTGACCTCTGGCATCAACAAGGCATTTGCGTTCATGTGATTGGCTGATTAGTAATGTGCGTTAACAATAAGTTGCACAGGTGCATCTAATAAAGTGGACTGTTAGTGCAAACTGTAAAATCCTTACAAACTAAATTACACTTGCTTTTTTTTTTTTGGTCCAGCATTATATGAAATACAAATTACTCTAAAGTAATTACATATTTTTCATTAAAACACTGGCCATATGATTACAAAACATAATTAAGGCATCAAGAATACTTATACTGAAAAAATAAACATCCAAAAATCCTAAAAACTATGCTCCCTCAAATTAATTCAATGTATTATTTCCTCAGACTACTTAAAGACTCATTAATGAAATCATTACTGAGCCGGTAGAATTATTCAGGGAAACTTGAATCAGGAATCATTTCCCTCCGTGCATGTTTCATCCCTCGTCATTTTATTCACTTTTGACATTCACATGCTGAATGTCATTCAGCCTTTTCACGGCACCTCCTCCACTCTTTCTCTATGAGGAACTTCATGAAAACAAGGAGCACATTCATCTTCATCTCCATTATATGTGGAATATGATTACTTCAGCCATTGAACTTAATCATGGTCTCCGTGCCCTCCATTTTTGGAGGTGCAAATAAGACCCAGCCATAATCAGGCTTGTCTGACACACGGTCTATGAAAGGTCTTTTAGTCCATTAAAAATTATACAGTATCCGAGATTTTTTAAGTTTTCGCAGGGTGCGGTAAAACCCTAAAGAGATTAACGAGAATATTTAAAGGATGTAGAATAGAGTTTTATTCCCCCTTTGTGCTATTAATGTCAGTTATTTTAATCTGTGTATTCGGAGGTGCTGCATAATAATAATATAATATAATATAATATAATATAACGGCGAAGCAGTGGCGCAGTAGGTAGTGCTGTCGCCTCACAGCAAGAAGGTCGCTGGTTCGAGCCTCGGCTCAGTTGGCGTTTCTGTGTGGAGTTTGCATGTACTCCCTGCGTTCGTGTAGGTTTCCCCCATGGTCCAAAGACATGCGGTACAGATGAATTGGGTAGGCTAAATTGTCCGTAGCTTATGAGTGTGTATGTGTGTGTGTGGATGTTTCCCAGAGATGGGTTGCGGCTGGAAGGGCATCTGCTGCATAAAAACTTGCTGGATAAGTTGGCGGTTCATTCCACTGTGGCAACGGAAAGGGACTACGCTGACAAGAAAATGAACATAATATAATATAATATAATATAATATAATATAATATAATATAATATAATATAATATAATATAATATAATATAATATAATATAATATAATATAATATAATACACTACCTGACAAAAGTCTTGTTACATATTAAGGTTTTAGGAACAACAAATAATAACTTGACATCTAGTTGATTATTTTGAATCAGAAGTGGCTTATATGAAAGGCAAGGACCTCTAGATTACGCTTATTTGATCAAAATAAAATAGAATCATGCCTTGATTTTTTAATTATTTCATTAGGAAAGTAAGGTCTGACTTTCCTTAGACAAAAGTTTTGTCACTTAACAGATTTAATGTACAGTATAGAATATTAATACCTCCTCTCCCCCAATCCTCTTTCCATCAAGCAAATTTCTCTTTTTAAGCTAATTGGTTGGAGACGTTACTGACTAGAGCAAGAGGTGGCAGTAACACACCAAAAAGTTTGATGTCATAAAGATTTCATTCCTTACATCTCCATGCATGTCGATGCCACCATCACTTATCACTTACCGCGATGGGTAAATGTAGCTTGTGTGGACGCTACTGTGCTACTTGGCTAATAAAATAGCTTGGCTACTGAAAAGCTATTTGATTAAGAAAGTAGCAACACTACCGCCATGCTACTGAGAAATGTAGTTGTAGCAGAATAGCACCGCTTTAACCCCTTCAGACCTGAATTATGTTGTCCATTGTAATGGACGCAGGGTCTGAAGGGGTTAATAAATGGCCTTAGCCAAAGACATTGTGCATATCAAAAACAGGCAAAGCAACAGATTAATATTATTAAACATATCCTAATTTAATTTTTTTTTCTTTATGTAACCCCATTTGGAATCTTTAACATTTTCATAAGTAACTTTAATTACACATTATTTTCTCAGTAATTGTAACAAATTACTTTTATTTTGTAAGTAAATGACGTGATGCTGTTACATGTAACTAGTTACTCCCCAACACAGGCTATATAATTGAAACGTAGCAGTTGTGGAACTATTCTTGTCTGAATCAAGAAACCACGTATATTTAAAGAAAAACAGAAAGAAATTTCTAAAGAAAAAAAGTTTTACCCCTCAAAGTTCTGTACCAAACTTTTCACCTCACTAGCACTGGTATGTACAGCCAGGAATCAAAACAAGATAGAAACAAAAGTTGAAAATACGATGTGGTAGATCAAGCCCTGCGCTCTACAGTATATGAATAACTCAAAGGTGAAGCCAATCTCAAACCCAAGATCTGCCGGAGTCAGAGGCCACGAGAAAAGATGACAAAGAAGCGTTCCCTTGAGCGCCGGGGCTTCTGCGAAATTCTGCATTTATTATTCATGTGGAGATTTCAGAAGGTAAGGACAGAGGAGAGACAGGTGTGCTCAAGTCTTCTCCCACAGGACTTCAAAGGGTCCACGAGATGAGAAGCGTGGAGAGCAGAAGCAAGTCCTGCTTAAAAAACACAGAGCATAACTATACATAAAAAACACTCAAGGTCAGAGCAACAAAGTGCAAGAAGTACGGAAAAAAATAAGTTTAAAAGGATGTTGTTTAATCTGAATTTCTAAGTCCCTCATGCCTGCGCCATCCCGAGCCCACCTCGCGCTTTCAAACAGCTTATTAGATGAGAAGAAATGACCTCTGCTCATTTCTCCCCCTGCGGTGGCACTGACAGAAGATTGCAGAGCGCCAAATCAGTACCTTATCACATTTTTTCCTCTCCTTTCTTTTTTTCTAAATGGCTCATCAAGCAAAAACACTTATCCTGGCAACTGCCCGCAGAGAGATGAGGAAGAGAAGGTCGAGCCCACTTCTGCTCAGCATGCTTTTAAGAGGAGCCCATGCTCTATTTAGATGTGTTCCAATTCACAGAATCTATTTGTCATTCTCATATTCCCTGGTGGACAATGGACAAAAACGTTGGACAAAATCTGGTGATTTATTATGATTGTGTGTTATGAAGACATTATTTATTTAAATAGAAAGTCTGATTAGAATTAGTATTATTTTACATTTAATATCACTCTTATAAATACAGGTTCATCACAAAATAAAATAAAATAAAATAAAATAAAATAAAATAAAATAAAATAAAATAAAATAAAATAAAATAAAATAAAATAAAATAAAATAAAATAAAATAAAATTAAATTAAATTAAATAAAATAAAATAAAATAAAATAAAATTCAATTCAATTAAGGAGGTTCGTTCGATGTGGCGACACTTAGCTTAATAAGGGGACTAAGCCAAAAATAAAATAAAATTAAATTAAATTAAAAAAATAAATTAGTTAAAAATAAAATAAATAAAATGAAAAAAATATATATTTTTTTAATTATAAAATACAGGCGGTTCATTCACTGTGGCGAGCCCAGATTAATAAGGGGACTAAGCCGAAAATAAAATAAAATAAAAATGCTATAATAAATATAATATAATATAATATACCATAATATAATATAATATAATATAATATAATATAATATAATATAATATAATATAATATAATATAATATAATATAATATAATATAATATATCACTCTTATAAATAAAGGTTCTCTAAATTACTCCTAAAGGGTTTAATTTCCCCAATATTATGATTATTCATCCTTATGTTGTTATAAACCCAGAAGAATTTTTTTTATCAAGAAAAATAAAGACATTTTCAGAAATGAATCAGATCTAAATTTCTGTTCCTCTACCTTAAGTCTATACACTCAAAACTCTAAAGCCTCAAGACATTCATTAGGACATCAAAACATAAATCCATTGGAATTAAGCCATTTAAACCAAGTCTTCTGAAGAAACATGACAGCTTAATGTGATGCTTTTATATTATTTAAGAGGCTTTTATTTGCATATAGACATTTATCAGAGAATTATGTTTACAGTATTCAGAAGCACATGCTTGTTTGATGTGTAATAACCAGTGAAGAACTAATGAGATTTGTGCTTCCACAAGTACCAATGAGATTTGAGCTTCCACAAGAACCGATGAGGTTTAAGCATCTGCAAGAATCAATGAAGTTTGAGTTCACATATGAACCAATGAGTTTTGAGCTTAAATAAGAATCAGTGAGGTTTGAACATCCACAAAAAACAACGAGGTTTGAGCTCCACAAGAACCGATGAGATTTGAGCTTCAGCATAAACCAATGAGACTTGAGTATTCGCAAGAACCAATGAGGTTTGAGCCTCTATGGGAAACAATGAGGTTTGAGCTTCCACAAGAACCAATAAGATTTGAGCTTCCAAACTAAACTGATGAGGCTTGAACTTCAAGAAGAACCAATGCAGGTTGAGCATCTGCAAGAATCAATGATGTTTGAGTGTACATACGAACCAATGTGTATAGAGTTTACACAAGAACCAATGAGGTTTGAACATCCACAAAAAACTAAATAGTTTGAGCTTCACAAGAACCCATGATATTTCAACTTCAGCATGAACCAATGTGGTTTGTGTATCCACAAGAACTAACGAGGTATGAGCTTTCATGGAAACCAATGAGGATTGAGCTTCCACAAGAAGCATTGAGGTTTGAGTTTACGCAAAAACTGATGAGGATTGAGCTTACTCAAAAACCAATGGGGCTTGAGCTTTCACAAGAACCAATGAGGGATGAGCATCTGCAAGAATAAATGATGTTTATGTATAACCAAGTTTGAGCTCCACAAGAACCGAAGAGATTTGAGCTTCAGCATGAGCCAATGAGTTTTGAGTATCTACCAATGAGGTTTGAACTTCCATGGGAACCAATACGGTTTTAGCTTTCATGGAAACCAATGAGGTTTGAGTTTCCACAAAAACCAATGAGGTTTGAGCTTCCTCAAGAACCAATGAAGTTTGAGACTTTATGAGAACTTATAAACCCATTGAATTCCGATTTGGTCATGAAACCCCATGCTTGTTTCATGAGAACCAATGAGGTTTGAATCTCTGTAAGAACTAATAATATTCTTGTAAGTCAAGCAGGTATAAACTGCTTTTTTTTTTTTTTTACATGTATTTATTTATTTTTTCATCTCTTCTTAAATTTATCATGTCAGAGTTTAGCAGAATAGTCCTTTAATAGGAGATAAATGCTAAAATTTGTGTTTGGAAAATAAAAGACAGACTTGCCTGATGACTACAGTAAATATTTATTTTGGTGTGAACAAAAAAATTCTGTCAAAGACACTTTTAAAATCCAACTGGTAATAGCATGAGGATGATCTTCACATTAAGAAAAATGGTTCTTGTCGAGAGGCTTTTACGAACATTCATCCAAATGGCATTGGTCCAAAACCCCTCGTTTTTAAGCTTTACTTTGAGAGTACATAAATAAACTTGGAACATCAAGACATGCACTAGGATTAACTGATGATGCCTTAAGACGTCGTTGGCAGCATTCAATTTAATTTCATGACAGTTTATGACATTCCACGAAATCCCCCACCTCCCTCATCTCTAAAAATGACATGTTTGGACCGATAGTACATGACAGGATAATCATATTTGACCTTATTCGCTAAATCTATAACCTAATGTATAGCAACTCTCAAATCATATTTACACTTGGCATTAAGATGCACTTTGGTCGACACATTCCCATTAACAAAGAAACCTGTTATTTCAATGAGACTGTTTTCCAATTTCATGATTTCATTGAGAACGGGGTATATGGGTGATGCCTTTACCGTTTTCAATCTAACACAAAAAAAAAAAAAAAGCTCAAACAATTGACATATAGTTCAGTACAGTTTATAAAAAGAGATAATACAGGGATCAGCAGTTTATGTTTCGACTCTGATGCTACACATATTTGCTGAACGTTGTGGCTTTGTTAAGATCTGGTCTGGTAAGAGAAAATTGTGTATTTTTTATATTTTTATATCTTCATTCATTCATTCATTCATTCATTCATTCATTCTCTTTTCAGCTTAGTCCCTAATAATCAGGAGTTCTTCATACACTCAAAAATAGGTTTGCTGTTTGTTCAAACTACTTACATAAAAAACATGAAACAACACAATTCTTGAGTTTGTCTGAGGGAACACTTAATTGTTTTAAGTTGAATTCACTTAACCCTGTAAAAACTAACGCATAAACCTAATTCCATCCTGTTGTCCTTACACAGGTCTAATATGTGGAACGCAGCCTTTTTTACAGTCTACCTACAATTCCAAACAGTAAAGTTTAACCCCTGTATAGCTAGAGAGCTTCAGCAGAATATCTTGTAATATTTCTGAATGCATTCGGTAGATAGTAGGCTCTCAGAAATAAAGGTATAAGAGCTGTGACTGAGTTGGTAACTATTCTAAAGTTCCACATTTGTAACTAAAGAGTCCAAAAGTACCTAAAATACAAATATTTACCTCTTGATTTTATTTAGGTACGAAAATGTACTTTTAAAGTACCAATATGGACTTGTAGGTTCAAATGCACACATTTTTATAAAGGTTCACCACAGTACCAGCTCTCATACTTTTATATCTGAGTGGTCTTTTATGGCTTTTTGAATGTATTGTGCCACATGAGCATTCACTCTATGAAAGCAATCCAGTCAAATGCATTTTCTACTGCCTCTGGAAGTGTTTAAAAAGTGGACTTGCTCAAAATGTTTCCCACCTGGTTCATACAGTACCAGTATTTAGAGTGGTTCACTTGTGATTGGATCAACAAAAATCTTATGCCAAGAGCAAAACAGCCTTAGTCAATAAAAAAATAAACATAATACTACAGTATATACACATTATGAACTGGTTTTCCTTATTCGTAAATAAAATAAAAAGTCACACATTCACAACTTTAAACATTACATAATCAAGTGTGTACAGTTTACGTGACCTTATGGAGTCACTCTCTTGACATTGCATATTGGGTGATGCATAAAGCCCTGTTATCCACAGGTGGTGCCATTAAAAATAGGTTGCATGATATTTAAGTATGGGTGGGTTGCACGTGGATGGGATCAAGTTATGCAAAATTTTAACTACTTTTTCTAAAATATTAAGGTGTATTAAGCAATCTTTAAAGATTTGGCAACAAAAATGTCATGGCCAGACATGCAGTGAACATCTCTGTTCTCACAACGCGTTTCTAAGTTGTCTCATCCTCAATCACTCTCAATCTAGGAATGTTCAGTGCTGCAAATTTTGTTAAGATTGTCCTGCCTCACTGTGTTCAAACTACTGTATTTATCGGAGGATTTGTTCATTAACAATGGAAACAGTTTAATGTAGGCTACTCTGAAACTGTGAATATTTCACTTTCATTTAATTTATATTACGATTTGATTTAAATAGTTTGTGTTTTGGTGCTAAAGCATATAGCGGACCTTGTTTTGAAGTATTTAGCACAAATGTTATTCGTTCTTCAAATTTGTTTTGGAGATAACGGACCAACAAAAATACACAAAACTTAAGATATAAATTATATCAATCGAAATTCGTTCCATTATTATTTTATTTTTTCATGAGATGGCCTTGGTCTGTCATAGGTCTAGCCTAGTCTGTTCTTTTTTGTAGAAATTGGGTGGGCTGAGGCCAATACAATATACGGTTTGGACAGTATAAAATGAATGGAAACCTATGTAATGTGTGTGTGTGTGTGTGTGTGTGTGTGTGTGTGTGTGTGTGTGTGTGTGTGTGTGTGTGTGTGTGTGTGTGTGTGTGTGTGTGAGTGTGAGTGTGTGAGTGTGTGAGTGTGTGTGTGTGTGTGATATATGGCAGTTGCCAGCCCAATGTCGCAGCATACCTGTGGCGATGGCCACTCAGGTTTCAATCCGCAGCCCAATTATTCACTCGCGCTTTGATTTATGGGGACTCAGCGCCAACCACCAGCTCATTTCCTTAAACACCATCAGCCCATCGCACTGTGCTTCACACTGCAAAGTCACATCCTCCAGAGCCAGTGGAGTCCCAACCACCCAAAGACCTGCAGATTTATGTTCACTAAACATTCAGCTCTCTCTCTCTCTCTCTCTCTCTCTCTCTCTCTCTCTCGCTCTCTCGCTCTCTCGCTCTCTCGCTCTCTCGCTCTCTCGCTCTCTCGCTCTCTCGCTCTCTCGCTCCAGCTGCCAGGCAGACAGAAATGTAGAGGAGATATATAGAAACATTTTTTTTTTCCTCCACAACTGAAAAAGATATCATTAGAAGAGATTTCAAAGGGTTTAAGCTACTGCCAGTTATAGAACAACCACCACAATATGAAAATTCACAGATCTCAAGGAAAGTAAGGTTGTTTCTAAGCCTTAATATAGACGCCGAAAGAGCATATTAATGGTTGTGTGAAGTGCGAAAGATGCCGTGGCCGTTCTATATTGAAGAGTAAGACATTTCGCTGCTCGGTTGTCTTGTTGACATTAACGTGATCTTCATCCTTGCTGTAGTGACTTGAGGTTTAACACTGTGGTATTCATGAACTGTGGCACATTACATGGAAGTGTGAGACATGAAAAATATGACAGAGACATGTGGTGCTTTATCAGAGCTGGTACTTTAATATTATTTGATATTTTTAGAAGGCAACTGAACTGGAGAAAACACCAGAAATATGATGATTCTTTTTTTACCAGGGACTTCCTTCATAAAATATAAATAAAAGAAATGAAAATTATATATGTGATCTCCCCGTGTGATCGTGGGTTTCCTCTGGGTGCTCTGCTTTCCCCCACAGTTCAAAGACATGCGGTACAGGTGAATTGGGTACGCTAAATTGGTTGTAGTTTGTGAATGAGTGTATGGGTGTTTCCCGGTGATGGGTTGTGGCTGGAAGGGCATCTGCTGTGTAAAACATATGCTTAATAAGTTGGCGGTTCATTCCGCTGTGGAGACCCCCATATAGAAATATTTAAAAAAGAAAAGGGGGCTATTAATTCTGACTTCAACTATATATAATAATCCAGTTTGAAAACCTTAAGTATAATGGTGTCACCATGGCAACTAACAGAAATAGGAAATTTAAATGTTGATGATTAAATTGAATTAATGAAACAAACACTTAGACATTTTAGTCAAATAAGTGGAATAAAAATAATTTTAGACGATAAGCACAATAATTAAACTTTTTTAAGCAATACCATTTGTTTTCTAAAACAATGTTTTATGTCACTCCTTCATTAGAACCCAATTAGTTTTTATTTATTCGAAATATTTGATTAATCCAAAGGAGCTTTTAAATTAAAGAACACAAAGTAGTACAAAACCAAATTTAATTATTACAGTATTACTACACAATCCTTGACATATCAACACAAGTTAAACAACGCTAAAGTTGATATATTAATAAATAAAAACTAATCAAAATGTACCTAATATTCTTGCCTGGGCTTAGTTAAGAAGACATTACATTAAGACCGCACCGATATACTTCATTTTTCTTCAGTGGAATGAACACAGTGGAATGAACCGTCAACTATTCAGGCATATGTTTCACATAGCGGATGCCTTTCCAGCCACAACCCAGTACTAGGAAACACCCATCCACTTTCACATTCACACACACAAACACTCATAGACTACAGACAATTCAGTTTATTCAATTCACCTATAGCGCATGCTTTTGGTCTGTGGGGGAAACCGGAGGATCTGGAGAAAACCCACGTCAAGACAGGGAGACCATGCAAACTCCTCACAGAAATGCCTACTGACCCAGATGAGACTCGAACCAGCAAACTTCTTGCCTCAGCTAACCACTGACCCACCATGCTGCCCAAATATACTTTATTTTGACATTTTATGTAGCTATTTGAGCAGAGATTTAAGCTTAGGCAACATTTAAACAAGTGCATTAAGCAAACACGACCCAGGTCTTGAACCGTTCATTATATCCTTCCAAAACAACCATCATATAAATTAAGATGCTTCACCCGCAGTGTTTAAGTAGACAGAGAGCTAATCATAAATGAATTATCCAATCATGAAGGACTATGATTGTGGAGTTTGGGTTTATCCTGCCAGTGTCTGCATCCCAAGGTCTCACCAACGCTACTCTGCATACTGAAGTCATCTGCTTTGACCTCAACATGGAAAAGCCGTCTCTCTGAAGAGAGCCATGAGCTTCAGCTGTCAAACTCACTCTCCATCCTCTACTCTTCCCTGAACGATGGCAGAAGGTTCTTTTCACCTTCAAAATCTCTCACTTTTAATAAATGCCAAACATACCTTTATTATCTTTGCCAACAGGAGCACAGTCACACCACTTATACACTGCTTAGATGTATAATAAGATAAGGTGTCATAACCTAAAAAGAAAAGAAGGGAGGAAGGCCTATTAAGCCCACTTATTTAAACATTTTAAAGATGCTGTTTGTAAAATTGACACTTAGTAGTTCAACTAGATATTGCAGTCCAAATTCAAAGTGCTGGATTTTTTATTTTTTCACATGGCCCCCCTACTTAGAATGATGCATGCACAGGTTGCCAGATTTACAACATTAACAGGAGAGAGCCAAAAGCAAAATTAATTATTCATGTGAGTAGATTACATATACTGTAAAAACAAAAACTCAGTTGACTCAACTTAAAAAAGCTGTGCAGGAAGTTACCTTGAAATTTTGAGTCGACAACATAATTCAAAACCTAGGGCTGGCTGATATTGCAATTTATATATATATATATATAACATCTGAAATTGCTTGCGAAATCTGTAAAACAACAGCCAGGTTCAGTGTTGGCAACTTGTTGGATGAAGTAAGTGTTGCACGAATGATTTAAAGTGCATGTGTGAGCTGTGTGAACGCTGGCCTCTCAAGAGTCCGCAATTTTGTGAAGCAGCTTTAGTGTAGGTCAGGCAGAAATGTGCATCAAAGTGGCCACAAAGGGGGCAGTTGCGGGAAACCTTTCTGAGAGCTAAAAATATGAACGTTCAGAGGTTTACAAGTCCACATAAAGTGCGTCATTTGGGACAGGGTCATTTGATGGCATAGCATCTTGTGCTGACATCAAAACCTGTGCATAAACTATTCGATGTGATATACTGTGAAAGTGAACCCAAAGAAAAACAAATGAGCACATGTGGATTTACTGTGCATATGTACTGTAAAAGGCTTGGTGATACATCAAACTGCACTGCGACAGTCCCGTCATAGGAAAGTGCTACCGGAAGGTGGGCTTCCTTTCCCTGCTGCACAAGAGCACACTGGGAGGCCGAATTAATGCAAGGCTGCAGCACTACAAAGGGAAGAGATTT
Organism: Danio rerio; assembly: GCF_052040795.2. Taxonomy (NCBI): domain Eukaryota; kingdom Metazoa; phylum Chordata; class Actinopteri; order Cypriniformes; family Danionidae; genus Danio; species Danio rerio. The sequence continues at coordinate 41,454,800 of NC_141039.2, forward strand.
GTCAATGCTGTATAATTTGCCTAATCTTGATATAAGAGTGTGTTCTTCAATGCAAAGCATGGGCTTTAACTTTGTTAAAAAGCAAACGGCAGAGAAATGAGTTTCATAGTAACGTCTCTAACTTGGATGACATGCAGCTGTTTTATATGATTATTAATGAGAGTGAAATGATTGACACGCACCATCTGTCTTGACAGATGACTTTTAATGATATTGTAGCACAATGAATCAATTTGAGCATGCAAATCATCCAGCCCTTGAGATAATCAGCGAAGGATAACAGGTGAATACCTAATGCAAATAAAAGTCTTTCCAATTTCAAGTTTTACTATCATTCAAGTCATTTAAAAGTTCTATATTATTAGTCTTGTAATCTTTTTGAATTCTTTGTGGATCTTTGCCACTTTTGGTCAGAATTCACTTATTTTTTTTCTGGCTTAGTCCCTTTATTAATCAGGAGTCACCACAGTGAAATGAAACGCCAACTTAAGCTGCGGTCACACTGAACTTTTCTCCCCATAGACTTCCATTCATACACACGCAAATGCATCAGACCGGAAACACAAATTCCTGCGTTAAGTTCACTGCGTTGCAAAAATCAAGCTTGGTGAGCTCTGACCTGCGAAATCGCATCACTTGACTGCGGGAGACCAATCGAGGATCAAAACATGACCTCTCTAGACAAAAATTTTAAAACATGGACCAATCGCTCGCTTTTTTAAATGTTTACTTATCTAGTTTAATCCCGCCCCTTTTCACAATCGCTGTACAACAGAATTTAGCACGAATAAACTCCAGTGTGACCATAAATTTTACACAGAGGATGCATTTCCACCTGCAACCGGTGACTGAAAAAACAACCATACACCCTCATTCACACACATACCCCACAGAAAATGTATCTTACCCATTTCACCTATAGCTTATGTTTTTGGACTGTGGGGGACACCAGAGCATCCAGAGGAAACCCATGTGAACATGTAGAAAGCAAGCAAACTCCACACTGGAATGCCAACTGATCCAGCTGAGACTCAAACCAGCAACCTGCTTGATGCAAGGTGACCGTGCTACCCACTGTGCCACCATGACGCCCCTTGGTCATAATATATGTTGATAAACTTTTATGTTACATCACAGCAAGAAGGTCACCAGCTCGAGACACATCTGAAAATTTTGAGAATGTTCACAGCTGGACGCTTTCCATGGGAATTAACATAAAAATATAGGAATTGATAGGAATATATGGGAATTGACTGGTATTAGAGGTAATCAACTGGGAATTTACGAAATGTTATGTTGTATGTGTGTTTATATAGTGCATTTATTGTGCATTGCCATACACCCAAAGTGCTTCACAATTATGAGGGGGGATCTGTCCTTACCACCACCAGTGTGCAGAATCCACTTGGATGATGCGACGGCAGCCACAGGACAATGGTGCCAGTGTGCTTACCACACACCAGCTATTTGTGAAGTGGAGAGACTGTGATAAAGTCAATTCGGTGGATGGGGATGATTGGAAAGCCACGATGGGATAAGGCCAATAGAAGGAATTTGGCCAGGACATTGGGGTAACACCCCTACTCTTTACAAGAAGTGCCATGAAATATTTAATGACCAGGACCTCGGTTTAACATCTCAGCCGAAATACAGTGCTCATTGACAGTATACTGTCCCCTTCACTTTAATGGGGCATTAGGACACACACAGACCGCATGTTGAGCGCACCCTGCTAGCCTCAACAACACTACTTCCAACAGCAACCTAGTTTTCCAAATGTGGTCGCCCATCCAGGTACTGATCGGGCTCAGCCCAGCTTAGTTTCAGTGAGTAACTGTTCTTGGGCTGCAGGGTGACATGGCTATGGCCTAATCAAAAATACAGGTTAGCCCATGACAATGAATGTAGTTGTATTCAGATTAAATTAATCGTAAAGGATAATCTTGATTAATTTAAAACAATCATATTTAATGTGATATCAGTTAAACGATTACTATCATAAAAGTAATTCCCTTATGCTCATCAAGCCAGAACAAAACAGTAATATTATTAAATAATATCATCACAGTTATGTTTTATGTTTTAATATACTTGCTGAATTTTCACCCCATCACCAGTATCAATTCATCAATCTCGTCACCAGTATCAATTCATCAATCTCGTCACCAGTCTCAATTCATCAGTCTCAATTAATCAATCTTCATTCATTCATTCATTCATTCATTCATTCGTTCGTTCGTTCGTTCGTTCGTTCATTTGTTCATTCATTCATTCATTCATTCATTCATTCATTTTCTTTTCGGTTTAATTCCTTTATTGATCAGGCCACAGCAGAATGAACTGCCAACTTATCCAGCATATGTTTAACACAGCAGATGCCCTTCCAGCCACAAATCATCACAGAGAAACATCCATGCACTCTCACATTCACACTCATACACTACAGCCAATTTAGTTTATTTAATTCATTTATTGAGCATGTCTTTGCACTGTGGGGGAAGCCAGAGCACCCAGAGGGAACCCACACAAACACAGGGAGAAAATGCAAACTCCACACAGAAATTCCAACTGACCCAGCCAGGTTAATACAGTATTAATAATTTCCTTAATTTTCTCATTTATTCACATAAATTCCTGTAAAATCTTCTGATAAGTATTCATTTGGAACTCCAGCCAGGAGTTATTTCTAGATGCCATCTGGTAAACATGGGTTAACTGAGTAGTTTGAACTGGCCATTGAAGTAAGTATGTCCCAGAACTGAAATTACATCAAGGGCATCTGATGTAAAAGAAAAAAGTACCAAATCCAACTTGACAAATGGAAGCAGCCAAGAACAAGGGCTTACGTAAAAGACGAAAGAAAATGGCTGAATGAAGGAAAGATTATACAGACATCAAAACTTGAGTTTTGACTGCCTTTTTGTGTTGCTTAAGTATACTGCGCTATTCACTAAGTGCAACTGCAGTCTGAACAGCACTATGGCTTGATGGACTATTCTCTACTTTCTATAGGCAACCACTAAACTTTCGATTCTCCAACAGGTTGATGGTGTTGTCTGGAGATTACAGTGATCTGTCTATTCAGGTTTTATGTTGACCATGCACTTAGGAAGTTTCTCTCAATGCCTGCAAAAACTTTAAAGTGGAAAAAAAAATGGGAATAATGCAGGTTTTCAATAGATCTGATGACTCCAACTTAATGTGATAACTCCAACTTAAAATAGATGTTAGTCCGGACTTGCTTAAGCAGCTTATAAAAGATTTAAACCACCCAGCTCAGAATGGTAAATACTATATTTAAAAATGACTACAATTCATAAGTTTAATTAGCAGCTATTAATTAATTACTCTGGGTTATTCGCAGGCTGAAATAATTCCTCCCTTGAGAGTCCCTCGAAAGCGAGCGGAGAGGAGGCGGGATGGATCTCCAAGGCAACCATCGCCAAATACTGCAGCAGATCAAATCCAAACAGTCTGGCGCAACTCGCCGATGCGAATTTCACTTCAAAGAGATTGTGATTGATAGTAGGTAAACAGGTGTGCAAAGGGCTACAACGGTTGTTTAGATGCTCGCTGTAAGCCTGGCTCCCAAGGGAACTCACAGGCGGAGACTCGCAGCTGGCATGCTAACGTTTCCAGCAACAGCTGGGAGTGGCTCAAGAGGCCAGCCACATTAAGCAGGAAGCTGGTCTTTAATTATGAGTGGCTGCTTTGGCTGCCTGTCCAAGTGTAAAGAACAATCAGAGACTCCTGAGGAAAAAAGACAAAGCCTGTGCATGCCATAGCACCAATTTTACCACTTAGTCATGGAAATTTCCTTTCATATATTCAGTTTTATTTTTATTGGAATAAGTACTGCAGCTTCTAGCAGAACATTCGACCTCTGCACTAGTTTCAGACTTCTCTGTGACAACACATCTCCACTTTTCACCTTGTACACTAAGTTTCTCCCAACACACATCACTCCAGTACCACATTGCACGTCTCTCCCTCAGGCTGCTTGACCTCCTTTAGAAACAAAATAGCTGGCGCACAATGGGACCAGAGCCGGATAGTCTCCTTTCCTGTCAGTGCACAAAGACTGCCAGCTTGCCTGCAAACAGAGCCCTCCGCTAGAGTTGGCGTGTGTGCTGGTGGTGCCCATTACTATGCTGTGCTAATAATATGCTTGAAAGGAATAGCTATGGGCGATGCGGTCTCCATGGATTTCATCTGGGTCATGGCACCGATCGCAAAATCTACAAATGGAAGCCACCAACCTGGACCTTCAAAGTCTTGACCTACGTGGACTGTCGGACACACGGCCCCTGGATTTCTGGAACCTCGTTTTGCCAGTTATATCAAAAGGGATCTGGGCTCACTGTCAAGGCTCCAGCAGATCCATGGTCTGTCAATCTCCCAGTAGGATGAAACTTTGATGAAGAGCTAACATGGCAGGGCTTCTAGGAATTTAGATAGGCCAGATTTGCATCAGTTTGTGCCCTTGATTGGGCATTTGAGTCCCTGGGCCCTGTAAGTGAGAAGTGGTGTCATCTACTGCATGGTAGTCTTTTCTTGCCAGATCATCAACCCCAAACTTTCTTATTCCCAGTCTTTAAAAATTGCAGACTTGATTCTGTGAACTATAGTGCCAAATATAGGTTTAAAGCAAATAGGGAAGCAATATTTGGTGGCATATTTAACAATAAAAATTGCATAGCAATAGCCTAATGTTCAATATTGACAAAATTATCCCCTATACAGCAACATGTATACATTTATTTTCAGGCAGTAAAAATACATCCTGCAAACCACTTTCCTTTTAAAGGTCACATATCTGTATTTATTGATTATCTATGTATTTCAAAGATAACGGTTCAAAACGAAAGTAATGATGGTGGACTGCTTGCTGTGTTTCAGTAAACTTCACAAACACAGTTGTAGGAGAATCAGAGGGAGTCTGTGTACATGGCCATGCTTCTCGGCGGGTGAGCTGTAACAGCCCCAGAAACTCCCCGCTGGGCTAATGGTTCTACCAATTCTCAGACAAATTCTGACATGTTGGAATTAATCACTGCCAGTCTCCGGAGAGGGCTCGCGTGACTTTAGTAGTGACCAATATGCTTCCTTTCATCCTAAAGTGCTGACAAGTAATTGCCCTAGTACTCGTCTTTAATTCAAAGGCTCTTCTCTGGAATCACAAAGCTGAATATCCATAAATGGACAATGAACAATTGAGTAACCTGCATTTAGCACTTGGATTGACCTCAGAAGAATGGTGGTATACATCCCGTGAGTGTTATCTTATATTATGTGTTTGTTTGCTTGGAACAATTTCTGCTAGTTGGGAGAATTGTTTCGACTGTCCTACTCTTTACTGTAACACTAAATTCTCTAAGCACAAACATATCCTTTGTATGGTTTGCACTTCTTGTGTTTATTACCACTCCTTGTTAAATAGCTGAATTCATCCCTAATCGTAAGTCGCTTTGGACAAAAGCATTTGCTAAATGATTAAATATGTATGTAGTTTCAAAGGACAACTCAGGCTTATTGTGGATACGTAGCCCTGTCTACATTTCTGGAGAATGTAAAATATACTGGCTCCATTTCGCCTGTAAAACGAATGGTATGGGGCAGTTTAGCGCTGCCGACAGCTTCCGTTCCTTTTCGCGCTACCGCTGACCGCTTGCCTCCATTTGAACGGCTTTTCCAGTGTTACCAGTTTTACTGGTAGCTTGCAACATACGCCAATAGACAGGATGCGGAGCAGAGTCGATAACAACCACGTCCAATAAAATGAATATATAAACATCGGTGTCAATAGCCTTTTGGTAAAGTGCGCTGACATATAGCACTGAGGTGCTCATGGTGACCCTGAGTTCGATTCCTGACTCAAGGTACTTTGTCGACCCTTTCTCTTTGCTCTCCATGTATTCCTGTCTAAACTCCACTGTCCTTTGTAACAAGGGTGAATATTGCACCCTTTGGTGGATTTACATAAGAAAAGTATGCAGAAGTGAATTTTGAGATAATTAAACTATGTAAACAGCGTCCTCTGATGGATTTGCAAAAACTGGCAAGTTATGTATTTAGCTGTTCCCAGAAAATGTAGACCTGCTATGAGCTATGAGCCTGGATTGCCAAAGTACAAATCAAATTACGCATATTGTAAGGGAAAAGTCACAACAAAACTTCTTAGGTCAACTAAAATAAAACATCTATCACGCCTTTTCCATTCTTAAATACTAAATGTGAGATACGCCTGACACCAAAAGTTTAAAGCAGAAGGTGTGAAAAGGTGTCATCTGCAACACACAAAATTGAATTGCTTTGAGTTTGGCACCAGGACTCAAGAATAAACAAGTTGCAACAGAGTCAAGCAAATGCTGGATGGTATCCAGAGCAATCACTGATGGCTGCCACCTGTCCAGCACCTTCCTCTTCTGTCCTCTCCTCTTTAAACAAAACAAAGCCCCCCGGCATTTGAATGGCAGCTTCAAAAAACAGAACCTTTGTAGATGAATGGAGCAGTGAGGGAATTGGCCTGCCAACCAGGCTCATGCATTCATCAATCTTATCCGCACAGGAAATCAAACAGATGATGCACAATATAAGGCATCAGGAACCCCAGCTCTCAAAGCAACACATTTCGGCTTCACAAAACAGACGGCCCATTGTAAATGGATTCATTAACCGCACATAACAACACCTGACACAATGCTACAACTAATATAAATGACAATCATCCACCACAGGAAGTCTCCCTAAATATTTTGCAGAGGATGGAACATGATTGTGTGAGAAAACCAACATGATTGTAGACATCAAGAATGTAACTGTTTTTTACTATATGGCTTTAAATGTAGGTGAGCTTTGTAAAGTTGGATTTTTAAGATAATACAATCTCAATTTCAAAAGAGAGATTCGTTATTCATAGCAGAATTCAACTATGTCCACTGGCTGTTGAAACATTCATTTCTTGTAAAACTTCAACTAGTATGTTCAATTCAGCCCATGATGATTTTGCAAAGAACAATGCGATCCTGCATTAACATCTATGTTGATCCTGGAACATCAGTTTTGAAAATGTAATCCATACCTATTCCTCCCCCTGAAATCCAACTATAACTGTAAATTATTCCCAAAATCAGAGTGGAATAATAGTTATAACAATCAGGTGAAAGTGCATACACTTGACTATAAAGTTAAACTTAACATAAACGGTAAACATTTACACATATATATGTTTACCGTTTATATATATAATATATATACATACATATATATACATTACATACACACACACACACACACACACACACACATATACATACATATATATATATATACATACACATATATATATATATATATATATATATATAGAGAGAGAGAGAGAGAGAGAGAGAGAGAGAGAGAGAGAGAGAGAGAGAGAGAGAGAGGGAGAGGGAGAGAGAGAGAGAGAGAGAGAGAGAGAGAGAGAGAGAGAGAGAGAGAGGGGGAGAGGGAGAGAGAGAGAGAGAGAGAGAGAGAGAGAGAGAGAGAGAGAGAGAGAGAGAGAGAGAAAATATTTTCTCCGTTAAACAGAAATTGGGAGAAAAAGTAAAAGAAATAGACCGACCGGGAGGGGTGGTAATAATTCAGTGGAGCTAATATTTTACTTCAACTGTATGTATATATATATATATATATATATATATATATATATATATATATATATATATATATATATATATATATATATATATATATACACACAGTTGAAGTAAGAATTATTCGCTATATAAATATATTTATCATTATATATCATTATAAGCTCCTTGCCTTTTTGTCTGTTCCATTCCTCCGTTTATTTGATGTTTACTCCCACTTTCTTTTGAAGTCTGAAGCGCGTCAAAATCCACAAAACGGCCAATTTGCGCCGTTATTCGTTTGATTTGTGCCACAGGATGTCTGATCACATTTTTGCATCGACTTCACACGTAAATCACTCACGCTTCATCCGTGTCTGTTTACAGCCCAGGCAGCAAAACAATTTCCACCCACTTCCATGTAATGTAATGATTGTGAGGGCGCAGGTGAGACGTCATTTTTCGAGAGACACTCAAATATCACATGCGCTGCGCATGTCTAGAAGTCATGTCTAGAAGTCATGTAAAACAATTATGTAAAACAATTAATTTCAAACTGAAATAAATCTAATTTGATTATATGGTTTGGAATTGGATGCTTCATGAGAATTTTTTTTTTTTTGCGTTTAATAAAGATTTTTGTAGGATTACAAAAAAAAGTAACTTTTTGTGGATTTTGCGTTACATTTAGCAATCGTAATAATCACGAAAAACTAGAAGGTCTGATTTGTGAGAATCTGAAGTTAATGGGATTTATATCCCATTTATACGTAAACATTTTTTTTTTTATAGTGGATTAACTAGCATTGATTAATCATTCACCTAAAGGATAACAATGTGCGCAAGCCAAATAATCTTTGCAAATGTTTAGCAAACAGACTTTTGAACATCTCAAACTCTTTTATAGATATTTACAAAGCAAAACTCAACCAATATAACCTGAACTGACGATATCTGTGAGTGGAAAGGGTTTGCTTCAAATAAAACGAAGAGGATTCCAGGAGTGATGGTGTTAAACAAACTGTCTGTGCTTGACGCTACCGCTGCATGCTAAGAAGGTTGTCAAAGCAATCCACAGCTGCTAAATGGAGTATTAGCCTTTCAATTCAGACTAATCAGCTTTACAGAGGTGATATCTGAGGTGTCAGGCCAATATTCCTATAGCATCCACTCTGTGGGTTGTGTTAGCAAACAAATTCGAGAGCTCACCAAATGATGCATATGGCAAATCCCATACACTTAGAACCGAATGCAGTTAAACATATGCAAATATGGTAGCTAGAGGTCTTTCGCAATGTTTTTCAGAATGGCTGCCATCAAATAAGTGCAGATCAGAGTTATCTGTCATGCTTTACGCTGCCATGGATCCTTCTCCAGAGAGCATGGGGGATAAATCTGATGCGCCTCACAAACCTCCATCTAATGGCTCTTTCTGGTCTTTTTCTCATCCTCGTAGTCTCTTATTCCTGTCGTGGTATTAAGCTACTCCCAGATAAAAGCCTGCCGAAGAGCCGATCAATACCTATATTCTCCATGTTTGCTTTGAAATTCTGACACTCTCCAATAGTTTTCATCTGCCCCTGGGGTGTTAGCCATGCAAATTAGCTGCGGGGGAAAAAAGCACCTTAAATCAATAAAAACCAGAATTCAACTGTTCATAAGCAGTGGCTCATGAATATCAAGAGAAAAGTAGGACTAAAATAGTGATTCAAACGCAATCTGGTGAAACTCGATGAATAATGAAAATGCAAACTTAAAAAATGCATTGTTTTGTTAACGGTCGAATCAATATGTCATATTCTATCGCATAAATCTCAGCCAACTTTAGGCCTAGATGTTATTTCCCCCGAGACTTTGTTAAATATGAGTATTAAAGTTAGGGTCAGTATAAACTGCCTTTAGTTTCAGGATAAATGACTTTAATCAACAAGTCTAAATAATGCAGTTGTGGTGTCAGTATATGCACTGAAGGAGAAAATAACATCTACATAACCTGCAGCTCCGAACGCATGCCGTGAACTAATTCTAATGAAGTAAATAACTGAATGATTATGCCATCACTGTTTATGACTTTATTTAAATGATGACTACAGAGTGGAATTGCAAATTTATGGTAATCGTATATTCTTGATATAGCACTTGCCATGTGACAAGTGGGGTCTGTGCTATAGAGTTTAGCCTCGGGCAGCTAACACTGAAACTTCAACAAAGTTTTTTCCACTGCATTTCGAATCAAAAGAGCACATATTTATAATCCCAGTAGCAGACAGTGTTTAATAATTTAAAGGAACAGTTCACTCAAATATGAAAACTATTTACTTACACGGTGTTATCAAACTCACACGCTTGGAAGCTTGAATCTGCCATGGAATACAAAAATAAAAATGAAGCTGGGAAATGGCGATCTTATGATTCCTAACTCCTCCTAATTCCTTATTTTGGGTTTCAATTTCATAATGCTCACTTTCCTTCTCAAAATGGAGAGTTTTCATTTCAAATTTGCTTGAATTATGAGAAATAATTGCAGAATTAAGAGGGAAAAAGACGAAAAAAATGACAGAGACTTGGAACTGTGTGATATAAACTTAGAATTAATTGGAAAATAGTAGAACTGTGAATTTTAAACTGTGAAAAATTTTAAGTTTATTGCAATTTGGGCTAAACTTTCAATTCAATCTTTATTTCTATAGAGAAGTTCTAGTAAATTAGTGATTTCAGAGTCAAAGATTAGTTTAGTTCAGTTCAGTGCAGTTTAATTTTCACTGCTGAACGTCCAAACACTGAGAAGCAAATCCATCTATGCGTGTAACTTCGCCGGTCCTACACTGCCAACCCACCCAGAGCTGGTAACTGGCAATTTTTTGTATGATAGTTGGTTGCTCTAACAAGAACGCTACAGAGCATGGCCTCTATTGTTTGTCGCTAGAGAACCTTTAGAGGTTAGGGGAGTGAGGTAGAGATCCCTCTCCCGCCAGGTTTTAGTCCGAACCCAACCGCTCCCATTTATGTTCAGCATTCGTTGTCCCGCTGCTCGACCCGCCCAGTTTTCTAACTGCCACGCCCGTTACCTAACACCATTTATCTACTCCATCTTTACAGACACAAAACCAAAAACCACCCAGCTACAGAGTCTTGACAGCCTATAACAAGCTGCCTGTATAAACACACACACACAACACACACAGCACCAAGCAAGTGACACAGACAGCATCACGCTCTCTCTCATTCACACACACACACACACACACACACACACACACACACACACACACACACACACACACACACACACACACACACACACACACACACACACACACACACACACACACACACACACACACCACCAAGCTCTCGCTCTCATTCACATACATACACACACACATAGACAGTAACAAACAAGCTAAACACAGCAACACGCTCTCTCATTCACACATACATATGCGTGCTCGCTCAGGAGTCGGGAGTGATATTGTTAGACCGCCCGCACCCGTTCAAAATACACCCGTTACCGATCGCTCCCGCACTTTATTTGGAAATTTATTCCCGTGTCGCAAGAAATCCAGTTGGGTCCCACGAATGCAGACTACTAGAGTGAGGTTACCTGCATGGCACTTCAGTAGCGGGACAATGGTTAAACTCACTCTCCTAAGCTTCACTTCCATCCTGGAGTCCCCACAAGTAACGCACTAGCCCTACTGCACAAAACCCAGGATTGAACCGGCGATTCTATGCATGGGTGTCGGTTGCTCTAACAAGGAGGCTAAAGACCATAACCACTAGCATCTTTCGCTAGAGCACCTTTAGATTCAGAGGAATGAAGTTTACCTGCACAGCGCTTACCCTCAACTAAAACCTTAACTTAACTAAACCTTACTCCCATCTGGGTCACGACAGTAATGTAACCCCGCCGATCCTACACTACCCAACACACTCCGAGCTGGGATCAAACTAGTGATTCTGGGAGTTGGTTGCTCTAACAAGGCGGCTAAAGACCATCGCCTCTAGCGTCTGTTGCTAGGGAGGTCAGAGGGGTAAGGTTTACCTGCATAGCACTTCACTAGCTGGCCTCAGCTACATGTGCAGCTCTACAAACTTGGAATTGTGAGAAATAAAGTCCGAACCGTGATATATACACTTAAAATTGTCAAGGAAATGAGTCAGAATTTCAGCAAATATTCTGAATTAAAGAATATTCTGAATTTAAAAAACAGCCAGGATTGCAATATATAAACTCCTATTGTGATGGGGAAATGTTTTGAAGATATGAACATTGCACTTTGAGAAATGGTCTCAAACTTAAAATAGCAGGACATAAACTTGTAATTGCAAGAAAAATGTCAGAAATGTAAGCCTCATGGTTGGAACTCTAAGACTTTTTTTGTATTATTATTCTGCAGAGAAAACAAGCTTCTACTGAAAAGTGTACACTTTTTATATGTATAATAAAACACACTCATTCTCTAAATAATGTCCATTTTGAGTTCCATTGAAAATAACATCGTACAGCACATGCTGTTATTTCCAACTGAGCTCAAATAGGACCACATTTAAAAGGGTCCCTTTTTATGTCCCTTTTTCAAGACGTGAAATAAGTCTCTGATGGCCCTAGAGTGTGTATGTGAAGTTTCAGCCTCAAAAATACTGCACAAATATTATTATATAACTCTTTGAAACTGCCTCCTTTAGGCTTTCATCGAAATTGTGGCATTTTGGTGACTGTCACTTCAAATTCGAATGAGATGTGATCTAATGAAAACTAAGAGGGCGGAGTTACAAATGCCAATGTATCAACATAGTGGCAGTTTCAAAATCAAGGCTATGCTAATGAGGGAGAAATTGTCACTAATGAGAAGGGTTTTTACCCCTCAGATGACATGTACAAAAGAGAGAATGTCAATCAATATTTCTGTTGACTGTTTTAATCAAGTGTGATTATATATATAAAAAAAATTATTATTATTATACAGGTTTACCTTCAGAAGCTGGTTATATTCACATAGATTTAAATAGATTTGCCACTACTGTCAGCTAAGAACAGGAAACTTTTACAATTTGCACAGGCTCAATAAAACTGCACAATAGAAGACTGGTAAAACATTGCCTGGTCTGATGAGTCTCAATTTCTGCTTCAACATTCTAATGGTAGGGTCAGAATTTGGCATCACAATCATGAAAACATGGATCCATCCTGCCTTGTATTTAGGGTTGTAACAATATACCGGTATGACGGTCTACCACGGTTTGAACGTGCACGATTATCATACCATGAACAATTGCATATCAACGGTTTTAACCCTTAAAGACCGAGACAGCCGCCCGCGGCTAAAAATAAGTATTGCTCTTAAATGTTTAATAACTTTTGATCCGCTGATCCGATTCATACAATTCAGATTGGCATAAAGAAGAGAATCTCAGCTTTCCAGTGCTGCATCACATAACATTTGCGGTTTTTCAGAGGCTCCGGAATCAGTGCGGTTACGTCATCAACATTTGACAACGCTGATTTGACAAAGAAACGCTCGTCACTGTGTCTCCGGACAAACCAGACATGATACATTGATGCATTGTCCCTCCTCCATGCCCAGATTGGTTCAAACTCGCTATATCACAACCAATAAGCATAGGTTTCGCTTTTGTTTGTGGACCAACAACGAGCTTTTTGAACAACACGCAATGAGAGATAGGCATACATTTATGCGCGGCTAAATAAAACGCAAAAAAAAAAAAGTTTTGCATGAAATAATTCTCATACTAAGTACTTTTGCATGCACAGCAGCACAGAAACATGACAAAACAGTGACACAGCAAAGACGAACTGCTGCTCTTGCTGTTTTCAAAAGACGCAAATGAAGGTGCAGCTGTTTGTCTGCATTGCAGACAACCATATCCAAATCCATATCGATAGACAACCATATCCATGCTGGCACATAAAACCTAAGGATGTTCCATATTGAATCTAGTTTCGTTATGTAACTATTTATAGTATAGTAAATATTTATATCTATTTTTTTTACTGAGGATTTGCACCATGTTTATTTGGACTTTATTTGGACTTTGACACATTATTTATTATTTTCTTATTTTTTTTTATTTGTTCATTGTAAGTGATGTTGTTTATAGTAACTGAAAATATATTATTTGGAAAAAGTCAAATTTGCTTCACTGTTCTATTATTTTGTAACATTTGTAACATACCGTATACCGCGAAACCGTCAAACCGTGGTATTGTTTTAGACGATTATCATACCGTAAAAAATTCATACCGTTACAAACCTACTTGTATTAACAGTTCAGACATGGTGATGGTGGTGTATTGGTGTGGGGGATATTTTCTTGCCACACTTTTAGCCCATTAGTACCAATTGAATATCATGTCAACGCCACAGCCTACCTAAGTATTTTTGCTGACCATGTCCATCCCTCTATAACCACAGTGTACCCATCTTCTGTTGGCTTCTTACAGCAGGATAACGCATCATGTCATAAAGTGCAAATCTCAGACTGGTTTCTTGACTATCACAATGAGTTCACTGCACTCAAATGACCTCCACAGTCACCAGATCTCAATCCAGTAGAGCATCTTTGGTATGTTCATGCCACAGCTATTGCAGTGTTCACATACGCCCGAAACAAAACATACTAAGGGGGAAAACAAGTCCAAATGAGCCAGATGTGAATGCCCGGAATGCACACATGAATTCCCCAACACCATTTATCTACTCCATCTTTACAGACACTGTTACAGATCATTCAAACCGTGGAATAATATATAAATCCAGTGTGGTCAGAGGTTTGACAATGATGAATAAGGTGTGCATTGTCAATCACAAATAAAAAAAGAAAAAGAAAAAAAGTGTGTCATCTCACTCTCCCTCCCTCCTCGGATTCCAGCCCTACTTTCCTGGTTTGTGTGACTCCAATTCCCGGCTTTAAATAACATTTTTCTGCATGACCGAGCGAGACAGATATCCTTCTTGACATATGACAAAGACGCCATCCAGAACTAATTTCTCCAGCAGAACATACAGTATAATGCTTTAATAGGATTTTGTTGGATATTGATTGAAAATTTATGTTTTTGGGGTGGAGGTCATGTATGAACATCACACACAACGCTTCGTATGCAGTTTGTTTCCAGTTATGCAAAGCCCTGTCTTTTAGTCTGACTTTCATCAAATTAAATCGGTGTGTACGGCAGAAAGTTTGTTTGAATGTGAGAACAATAACTGCAAGTGATTGGCATTTAAGCGCTAAGTGAGAGCCATTAGATCGATTCAGTCTTGCGTGATCTGCTATGAAGGGCGTATTACATTTGACTCTTCACATCATGCTCCATAAAATAAAAGTCATTCGATGGCTATCATATTGAATGTCATTTAATGTGCTAATTCTTGCACTTAACAATTTTGATCCTTAATAGGCATTTAAAAGGAATTGAGAGATTTTTATTTTGCAGTTTGACTGAATCATTTCACAGGGTCAGCAGAGGACTGAGTACACTTTAACAATATAAACTGTAATGTTCTTTACTGTAATATCCAGTATTTAAAGAGGAACTGTTTGCTCTTCTCTACAAAAGGCATCTTAGAATGTTCCTCAAGACATCATCAAATAACAATAGCTGTAAATGAGACATGAACCAGTATGAAATATTCATACAGGGAAGTGATTATTGTCATGTCACACTGTAAAAACTTGTTTGAAAGCTTAAAGAACATTGTTTTTCAAGAAAACACTTCAGATTTCTTGTTCAAGATTTGATATAAGCAATAATTTTGTGTTGTTGTTGTGTTGTAAACATAGAATATTTTGATGTAGAGGTTTGTGTATTATCAGCATAGGTTTTATTTTATATCAACTTTATTATTTTAGACTAAAACAACAGTTTTTCCTTGTTGAAAAAAGTACACTTTTTATTTTTTTAATGTTTGCATTATTATATAAACTACAATATAACCTCATTTAGAGGGCATGTCATTGATGTTGCATTAAAAAAAAAAAAAAAAAAAAAACTTTACAAGGCTCTAGAAAGCTTCTAAAAGTCCAAACAATCAACCTGTCCTTGCTCAACACAAGCTCCCATCCAAAACAGCAAAAATCAACATAGACAAGATAACACACTTCACCTGAGGGGTTGTAGCCAAACATGCCCCTGGTTGTTCTTGTAATGGGCTCCAAAGTGGTTAACATCCTCTTTGTGTACTTCTGGTGCCATTAAGAGGTAATCTAGGTCAGAGCCCCAAAGCCGGAGCCAAAACTCAAAAGCAAAAGATGCTTGATGGTTTGTGAGAGCATCAGCACAGGCAGTGAATTGTGGGATACTCTTGCAAAAGCAAGGTAGTTCATCCAACAATGAAAATTCTGTCATAATTTATTCACCCAATACTAATAAAACATATTTCCTTCAAACTTTTATGAGTTTCTTTGTTCTGTTAGCACAAAAGAAGAAATTTGGAAGAAATCTTTAAACATATAACCACTGACTTCCATACAGTAGTATCTGTTTTTCCTACTATGGAGGTTGATGTTTAAAGGGTCCCAGCTCCCTTTAAATTATCTTCTTTTCTATTTAACTGAAGAAATAAAGTCTAAATAAAAGGTTGAATCTGAGTAAATCTCCATTACCTCAAAAATCAAGGTTGAATCAGAATAAAAAAAAAAAAAAAAAACTTGAATCCGAGTAAATAGTAATTACATTTTCATTGCAGGGTGACCTTTTCCTTTAGGACTTGCTTATATGGTAGGTCTGTAACCATAAATAAATATATTGCAAATAGAGAAATGGTTCTGTTTCATTTTTTAGATTTTCAGAATGGATTGCGATTCATTCTTGAGTTCTTTCAAACGTAACAAGTTAAACTAGATGGCACTATATTCTGTGCACATTCAATTCACATTCCAATTGAGGCTAAAATAATCATTAATCAAATATATCATTAGTTCAGACAAGACACATCCATCAAGCTTGCTTTAGTTCTGAAAATGACGTTGTCACCTTGGAATTATAAGGTTCTATCTGCGTTCTGAATGATTTAGAGATATTGAGCTTCAAAGTTTTTGCATTCCAAATAGCAAACAGTATGTGTGTAACATTTGTTTTTTTTTATTAAAAAATTTTAAAATGTAAACAACTTATTAAAAGACAACTTATTTACATTATAGGATTTTTTTTTTATAAGAATATGTCAATAACTCAATTTAGACAAAAATGTAAAATAGAACCTTATAATTCTAAGGTGACGGTTTATCAATCTAGATCTGACATCTGTTTGAGCGGTCTATTTAATTTGGGTAGGAGCACGATCAGTCTTTGACGAGGCAAATTCATCACAGACAATCATTCTATTATCTAATCAGCTCAAAACCAAAACCCTATAAATAGTCAAACACGTCATACCACAGTTTTCTCTTGACTTTAGCATCCCTCCACCACCCCAATTCTACACTATTAAACCCAATAGCTACTTAAATCTGAGGAGGGAGCGTTCTGGAGCCGGGCTAAACACTGAGCTCGGACCCTATCCCTCTCTATCCTGATAAGAGGGATATCTTAGGGTGTCTAGGGTGTTAGAGTGTCTTTCCGAGCTCAGAGCCCTCTCCCTGGACAACACTCTAAATACGCATATTCTATTCAGTCAAATATCTGTGAGTGTGAACTCGTGAAATGATACATCTGGTCTCTCTTTGGCTGCTCACTAATTCCACACTACCTCCTCTGTCGCCAACTCCTCCTAGATCCTTTCTCATATCAGTTATCAGTATCTAGTAATCAGCCTTATGTCTATAAAATAGTTTATGAACACTTATTTATACTTAATCATACTCAGACTATAAGGATGAAGCGTGAGTGATATACATGTTCAGTCAATGCAAAGTCTCAAATAGACATCCTGCAGCGCGATATGCACGAATGATGCAATTTGTACGAATGAAGCGGTGCAAGCATTTTGTGCAATTGACGCTCTTAGAGTGCAAAATGTTCAAATTGGCAAATCTGAACTTTAGCGAACATTTGGGCCGCATTAACTAATCAGGAGCTTGCTCTTATAGGGGTGTGATTATGACTCGGACATGGCTTCAACTGAATATACGCTGTTTTTCAGCCTTCCTAAAGCACATAAACACAGCTATTCTCTCAATAAATTCCATGTTAGCCATTTAGCAGCAAAGCTAGAGTCAGCAGGCAGATAGAAGCCTTTCCCATGACACAAATCCGCATCTATTGTGAAGTGAATTTCACGCGCGAATGAAATGAGTAAACTCAAAATGCTCATGTGTCCATTAACGCGCGAATAACATGATTTATTTGTGCGTTCAGTGTCTGCCATGAACACAGCATTAATTTCCTATTTATTAGGGGTCGCCAGAGTAGAATGACCAACTATTCCAGCATATGTTTTTCGTAGCAGATGCCCTTCCAGCTGCAACCCAATACTGGGGAACACCCTTTTACTCTCCCATTCACACCCACACACACACACTTATAAACTTAGGCCAATTCCCTATAGCGCATGTCTTTAGGCTGTCGGGGAAACCGGAGCACCCGAAGGAAACCCGCACAAACACGGGAAGAACATGCAAGCTCCACACAGAAATACCAACTGGCCCAGCTGAGACTTGAACTAGTAACCTTCTTGCTGTAAGGCAACAGTGCTAAAGGAAAGTTGAGCGAATTACAATTATGGTGAGTTGGGCTTACATTAATCTTGCGGCACAAAAGTCAAGAAGCAAGTATTTACCTACTTACTATGTGAAGTTTCACAAACTAATTTCGAGAGGCGCACGTGATATGATTGATCACAGCTGGTCCCTCATTTATAATCATTAGTTTGCCAATCAGATTATTCCAAACTCACTATAAGTAGTCTGGCTAAAACTACTACCTTATCTTCGTTTTCCGAAGATTCCCCCCATCCACCCTGATCTCATACTCCCCTTACATGCTCATTGACCAAGTGGCAGCCCTGGGCTCAATTATCTCTTAGCTCAGGGTTCTCTCCCAGGACAGCATGCCAAACCTGCCATTATTATCAAGCAATATCTAAGGGCCTACTCACACTATGCTATCTGAACCATGCCCAGGCCCGTTTCTCGGATCGTTTAAGAAGTGTGAGTGCTCTGAATCGGGCTCAGGCATGGTTCACTTGGCCGGCCCTGACCCAGTTAGAAGAGGTATACCAGAGCGCAGTTCACTTGGGCTCCGTCTCGGTACCCTTGTAGTGTGAGTGCAAAGCTTGCCTGAGCCCAAAACTGAAGACAAGACATGACTTTTACGGGACTGTTTCATATGGATATATTAATAATTCTTACTGTTCAATAAACATGAACTGTTGTAGATTATTAAAGACGCAAACCCCTCACTGCACGACAGCTGCATCTTCAGCAAACCTCCTAATTCCTGCAGCACGAGGGCTTAAATTAATTTATTATCCCACCACTATATAATGATGTATTATTTCATGATTGTTGCATGTCAGATTGTGAGATGAGTCCAGGGAGAAGTTGAGTAACAAAGACTGCAGAACATTTTAATGTCAGGAAATGCTGGTCACAACTGAAAGAGCTGAGTGGGCAGTGTAAGGTTGCGTTGACATTTTCATTGACACGTGAAATTGAAATGTCTCTGCAGAAACCCCAGCAAGCACTTGTGGTGGTAATATGTGAAGGTGTTTTTTCCCCCTTCTTCTTTGTGGAAAATGAGGTGACAAATAAAGCCTGGGTGTATGATAGAGACTGTTCTGACCAAGTGAAAAAGGGAAAATTGGAAAAAGTGCTTATTTCTAAGGTGAACTTAACACACCTGTAATACACATACTTACTAGCTACTTTATTAGATACACATATTTAACTGCTCATTCAACGGATATGTCTAATGAACTATATAATTTCGAATCATAGCAGTGCTTTCAAACATGTTGATGTGGCCAGTGAGCAAATTATACATTGGTTATCAGGGGGTTTGCCTTCTTTCAGTATAAAGTGTAATACATGGGCAAGCCTTACATACTGTATCTTATTTGTCAATTAAACTTGTTTAAGTTTTCAGTGTTTTAGGGATAATGACTGGATTTTGACGTACACGTTAATCTGTCATGAGCTATTTCAGAGATGTGGTTCTCGAAGACAACCTATTATTGATATAAAGCAATTGTCACAACTCTAGGTGCCCACACTACACTGTAAAACCCATTAAGTTAAGGTAACTCAAACCATTGAGGACACCGATTGCAACAAACCAACTAAACTAATCCTAATGAGTACTGTGAACCTAATCCATTTGAGTAAACAAAGCAATTTGAGCACAGTAAAACCCAATAAATGAAGAGAACTCAAACCAACTGAGTACTGTAAAAGCCAATAAGTTAAGGCAACTCAAACTGTTTAAGGAAACTGATTGCAACAAACCATTTGAGTAATCAAATTGACTAATCTATAAGAGTACTGTAAACTTACTCCATTTAAGTTGAAGTATAAGGTTTTTAATTAACTCATTACCTTCAACACAGTTTAAAGCTCTTTTCACATAAGTAGAATTAACTTTCAGTCTATTTTGAGATAACTACAGTCATTTCATTTGATAAAGTTGACTGCTGGGTTTTACAGTGTTGTCCAAAGTATCGAGTTTGATACTAATCAGTACTGAAATTTTAAAAACGGTCATTCCCTGCTAACATTTGAGCGCTGCTGAGTGTGTTCTTAAACACGGCTGATTGGCTGACTGGTACCAAACTCTATAGTTTGCCAACACTACTTTATATGGACTTTGTGTTTTCAACAACAACTCCCATGTCCTTTTGCTTCCTTGACTGTGTATTGCTTTTGATGTGTGTGCTTATCATATAGTTCTGTGTGAATAGAAGTTTTTTTATTTTTATTTTTGCTTTGCTCCTGCCCTGTTTCGAGTCATTTTGGTAGTTGTATTTATTTCATGCTTTTTCTAGTATTTTTCAAGTTTAACTTTGTGTTTTTCAGGAATTATGCTTTGTTTATCACCTGGATTGCTGCTTTGTTTATTAAAAACTGCACTTGGATCCTTTATCAGTTGACTTGAATCATTCTGTGACAACGGTAACATTGCCAAACAGTAGCAAGTTTGTATCTGAGTACCAATGAATGAACATTGTAAAAACTGTTAATGGAAAAAAAAATCATTCATGTTGTCACAACACAAAAAAAAAAAAAAAAAAAAAGTTAAATGTTAGTATTTAAATGGATTGAACATAAAACTACAAAGTTGTACCAAAAAAAAAAAAACTCGTTTCAGTTAATTTTAAATAAGTTTGAACAATCAGCAAAACAATTTTTTTAAGTGAATGATCATAAAAGATTGTGACATAGTAATAGAAGTATCTCAAAGAAGGTTTTATTTTCAAAAACAAAGTATCATGTAAAACGTTATTATCTGTGGTATTTTTACATGCTTTCAGACGTAGCAGCAACACAGAGCCGTGTTTAACTGAAAAGCTACGCAAACAGTTGGTATTATCAGAATGAATCGTTTTCATAACTGCCCGATTAAATCATCTGCATTTGTGTACATCATTTTGTGTAGCTTGTTAGTGAACTACAGCTGTGTAGTAAATGCTGCTCAATCTGAAAGCATGCGCTGGAAATGTAGCTACTGCTAATTACAGAACCAACTTTACTGACAAAATGAGCTCACAATAACTATCAATAAATTGCCCTACATTTAATGCCTAAATGTAGTTAGTTGCAGTAAAGTTTAGCAGTATAATACCCTGAGCTTTTAGATTTCTGTATTTTGGACACATTTATTAAATGTGTAGAGCACTGCACAGCTGATGTTTTCTTAGCATGTAATAGCATTACCCTAGCAATGACTGCAGGTGGGGAAAGTGTACTTTTAAATTTTCTCCCAAGTCTAGACACAAATCCATATGGAAAATAAGTCATATGCAAATCCTGTTAAATCAAAGCACATGTAATAAAATCAGACAGTGAGGCTGGTCTGACAGGCATGAGTGCAGTCGCACAGACTCGAAGTCAACCCACTGAGCTGTTTTTTTTTGTAGCACAAAGAGCTAATCATTGAGACGCCTGCCACAGGCTAGCACTTCCAGCGAAGTAGATTTCTCGCAGCATCATCAAAAACAGCATTAAAGTCGAGACTCGAATAACACACACAACCTCCAATTAAGAGCCGATTTAATTCAGGTCCAGGGGCTTCTGCTCGAGAATGTAGCTCATTCAACGTCTGCCTTGCTTTTGCCCAAGGCCACTGCACTGCAGGTTAGACAACAAAACACATCCTCTCTTTTAAAGTACATGTGTTTAGAAGTATTAAAGATAACTTCTATTCAGAAACATCAGCAGTGATGCAAAACAAGTATATCACTGTGAATTGTTGTTCAAAAGCATACTGCTAAATATACCCATTTAGTGTATATACTGCACATATTACAGGAACTAGTGTGAAAATGTTCCTTGCTCTGTTAAACATGACTTAAATATTTGAAAATAATAGAAAGTACCACCGCAGGGCTTTGATTTTAACTGTATATCCCTGCTTTCACATTAGCACTTTTGGTCCGTACCAGGGTTTGTTTAACGTCAGAGTTTGGTACATTTAGCTAGTGTGAACGCTTTCACCTGTTCTCGGGTGCGTACCCATGAACCAGCTGAAAGAGGTGGTCTGTTGTACGGTTCGTGCAAACTCTGGTTCACTTCTGATATGAATGCAATTGTACCAAATAACAAAAGAGAACCACCAACAGTACAACAAACTATCATTTTCATGACGTTCATTCATGTGTGTTTGTGTGTGTGTCTATGTATCACATACTGTACCCTGGTGACAAGCGGGACTGAGAACACAGTGCAAACACAGTGATCATGTCTGCTTGTCTCCTCCAAAAACAGCTTCTATGGGCATCGCATTATGTTCTGAATGTTTATAATATTTAACCGGCAGATGGAAGCAAGTTGCTTTCTAGATGCCCAAAACCAAGAGATTCAGTAAAAGCAGAAAGACTTGTGATGTGCATACGTCTTTCCATTTTGGTGCTTTTCTTTCGTGGCCATTACCTAGCAGCAGCTGTACACTCAATAGCAGCTCGATGACACAAGCATACCGTGCTTCAGAAGGTAAAAAGTCAGTGTGAATACAAACCAAGGGAGAAGGTGGCAAGTGTGGGGGGCAATCGATCTTGGGTACGGTTCAGGCAATTGAACCAAGTGTGAAAGCACCTTAAGACTATTATGGGCCAGAGAACAGCAGCAAATGACTAATAATTTGCCATTTTATTTTATTTTTTACTAAGCAATTTTTTTTTTTCTAATTCATCATTTTAAATGATTATTACTTATTCATTATTATTATTACTTATTCATTATTGCGTATTCCTTTATACATACAAGTACATGTTTTAGAAGTATAAGATTAATTTTTACATATTATGTACACTTTGTAACTAACATTTTAACTCTACACTAACTGACAAAAGTCTTGTTGCCTTGTTTTAGGAACAGCAAATAATAACTTGACTTCTAGTTGATCATTTGATATCAGAAGTGGCTTATATAAAAGGCAAAGGACTCTAGATTACACTTATTTTTGCAAAATAAAATATGATTGTGTCTTGATTTTTATTATTTAATTAGGACAGTAAGGTCTGGCTTTGCTAAGACAAAAGTCTTGTCACTTAACAGAAATAATGTACAGTATAGAATATAAAGTCAAGGTGCAGTGGAAAAATAATTATTATGGTGTATGACTCCCATGAGCTTGGAGGACTGCATCCATACATCTCTGCTGACTCAAATATCTTTTTAATAACATCATCTGGAACGGCAAAGAAAGCTTTCTTGCAGGACTCCCAGAGTTTATCAAGATTTCATTGGATTTATCTTTAAAGCCTCCATCTTACCCCAGACATGCTCAATAATGTTCATTTCTGGTGACTGGACTGGCCAATCCTGGAGCACCTTGACCTTCTTTGCTTTTAGGAACTTTGATATGGAGGCTGAAGTATGAGTAGCATTATCCTTCTGGCGCTATCCGCCCTCTCCTGTGGTTTGTAAAGTAATGAGCAGAACAAATGTCTTGATGCCTAGGCTGTTGATGTTGCCATCCACTATGCAGATATCTCGCATGCCCGTACTGAATGTAATCCCAAACCATGATTTTTCCTTCACCAAACTTGACCGATTTTTGTGAGAAAATTAGGTCTTCTGCAGTATTTGTGATGATTGCGATGCAGTTCAACAGATGATTTATTGGAAAAAAAAAGTGCCACTTTTCCAAATGATCAACTAGAAGTCAAGTTATTTTTTGTTGTTCTTACAACTGGGATAGAAGACAAGACTTTTGTCAGGTAGTGTATAAAAGTAGACACTTTTAGTAAGTAAAAAGTAGATACTTTTATGTATATAAAAACATCTCTCTTGTGCATTTAATTTTATGGTGACACTAAATAGGGACATCTTATCAATTACTTTATGCACCCTTCACAAAAAAATCCTGCTTCAGCATACAGTATGTACACAAATGACTACAATCCAGCAACTGATTAGCCAACTAGATCAGTCACTGTTCAATTAGGTTAAATGCTGGTATTGTTTAGCTAACAACTCATAACAGCTGGCGATGGGCCCTGAGCGAGCTATGAATGGAGTCAGTTTAATGAACAAAGTTGGCCGTATATATGCTGTTCCTAACTATACAGCTACCCCACTTAATAGATCAGATTGGCCGAATAAATTGAGCAAGAGCATGAGAAGCCAGTCAAAACCAATTCATCTAACAGCTCATAAGCTGATCTGTGCTGTTTCATTGTTCATTTTCTCCCAGAGCATAAGATAGCAGTACATTGTGACAGGGAATGTTAAATATTAAATGCTAGCCTGACATTTAAGACCAGTTAAATATTACTGGAAAGAATAATAATCAAGAAAACAGAACTAGAAAGCTTTACGTTTTACAAACTTAAAGGAGGTTTCAGTTTAAAATAGTTTGAAGCATGTTGCTAAGATACTTTAAAAATTGCTAGCATACATCTAACATTATTTGCTAACATATTCGACACCCATCCATCCACTGTTCAATCTATCTATCCATCTATCTATTCATAGTTCTATCCATTGTTCCATCCACCCATCAATCTTTCAATCTGTCAATCTATCAATCTATTGATCTACTCATTATTCTACCCATCAATTTATCCATCTATTCATCCAGCTGTTTACCAATCTATCCATTTATCTTACATTCCCTCCATCCAGAAGCATGATGCTAAGGTGCTTAACAAATAGTTTGCATACTTTTAGCATTAATAGCTAACATTTTTCTAGCATAAATTAGCATGATGCTAGCATGCTTGTAGCATGATTTTTAAAGTCTGCATGAACCAGAAGCTGCGACTGTTTTTTTTTTTTTTTTTTTTTGTATCCTGTATTGTGACAGTTTCCAGAAAAATTGAATATTAAATGTGAAATAGTGGATGTGGCTTGTTTTTTCTACTGCAAGCTGATTAGATGTAATATAGTAGGCATTTCATTTAGAAAGTTTGGGATAGGGGTTTCGGGAGAGTTATTATTATAACTTTTTTTTCCTTATGACATACACAGATTAATTAACAACCAACCAACTGTCAACATGAGCTAACAAAATCAATATGTTTAGTTTTGTTTGGTCACTTTTTATTTGTACTGTGTACTGTGTACTATGTATTCTGGCACCTTTCCTACTCAACCTTTAAATGCTCCCAATGAGCCAAACAATGAGAAAGAACCAAATCTTCTACCACAGCTATGCTGATGACACTCAGATCTACTTAGCCTTACAGCCTAATGACTTCAGTCCCATTGATACCCTCTGGCAACGTATTGATGACATTAACAGTTTGGTGTGCCAGAACTTTCTTCACTTAAACAAAGAGAAAACTGAAGTCATTGCATTTGGTAACAGAAACGAGGTTCTCAAGGTGAATGCGTACCTTGGCTTTAAGGGTCAAACCACAAAAAATAAGGTCAAGAATCATGGTGTGATTCTGGAGTCAGAAATGAGATTCAGTAACCATGTCAAAGCAGTAACTAAATCAGCATACTATCTTCTCAAAACATTGCAATAATTAGATGCTTTGTTTTTAGTGAAGACTAAGAGAAACTTGTTCATCTTTTTATCACCAGCAGGATGGATTAATGTAATGGACTCCTCACTGGCCTTCCCAAAAAGACAGTCAGACAGTTGTAGCACATCCAGAATGCTGCTGCAAGGATTCTGACCAGAACCAGAAATCAGAGCCCATCACACCTGTCCTCAGATCTTTACACTGGCTATCAATAACATTCAGAATAGATTTTAAAATGTTATTACTTGTCTATAAATTACTAGATGGCCTAGGACCTCAATACATTACAAATATGCTCACTAAATACAAAGCCAACGGATCACTCAGATTTTTAGGATAATATAAATTAGAAATTCCAAGAGTTCAGTCAAAGCAGTGGGAATCCGCCTTCAGCTATTTCACCCCCCGCTGCTGGAATCAGCTTCCAGAAATGATCAGATGTGCTCCAACATTAGGAGCACATCCTTTCAAATAAAGACTTAAACACATCTGTTTAGCTGTGCTTTTAATGAATGAGCACTGTGCTACTTCCAACAGACCTTGAGAACCTGTTAAACACATTTTAATCTGTTTTTAATCACTGTTTATTTTTGTTTTTATTTTCTTATACTTCATTTTTTTTCTGTTTATGTAAAGCTCTTTGACTTGCCACAGGGTATGTGTTATATAAATAAACTTGCCTTGCCTTTAACAACTGTAGTTAAACAGATAGTAATCCTAATAAAAAATAAAAACATGGATACTGCATGCTTGCTATATTACATCAATAATTCATCTATGAATCAATTAACTCTGGATTCAATTATGCTAAGAATTGTACCAGCATGACCTCTAACAAATCTCAGGTGTACTGTACTTCACATTCCAAGTTTCACTGCATCTCATGCACAGTTGAGCATGGAAGCTTTTTAAAGTATAGTCCGTTGACCATGAATGAGAATTGGAGTAGTGGACCTTCCTTTTCAAGCATTCAATCCACTGGCTCATGCTCTGTTCTCCACATATGAGTCCACGTGTAAACAAAGACTAGGTTGCACGCCCAACTACCCCAATAGACATTAAGAGGAACGAGAAATGGCCAGATTGTTCTCTACAATATTGATGCGGCTCAGTTGTTACAATGATGAAAAATTAAAGTTTTAAGTTAAATGTTAAGATTGTTTGTTCTATCTATATATGCATCTATCCATCCATCATTCTATCCATCTATCCTTTATTCTACCCATCATTCTATCCATCCATCCATTGTTCTGTCCATCTATCCATTGCTCTATCTATATATTCATCCATATATCTATCATTCTACCAATCATTTGTCCATATATCTATGCATGCATCCATCCATCATTCTATCTATTCATTGTTCTAGCCATTATTCCATCCAATATATTGTTCTATCCATCATTCTATCCATCCATTGTTTTATTAATTTATTCATTTTTTCATCTATCCATCATTCTACCAATCATTTTATCCATTCATCCACCCATTGTTATATCCATCTATCTATTGTTCTTTCCATCCATCCATCCATCCATCCATCATTCTACCAATAATTGTATCTATCTATCTATCTATCTATCTATCTATCTATCTATCTATCTATCTATCTATCTATCTATCTATCTATCTATCTATCTATCTATCTCTCCGTCCATCCATTGTTCCATCTCCCTATTGTTTTATCCATCATTCTATCCATCCATCCATCCATCATTCTTTCCACCCCTTGTTCAGTTCATCATTCTAACCAATCCATTGTTCCATTTGTTCCATTGTTTTATCCAACGTTCAACCCATCCATCCAATCATTGTTTATCTATCATTCTATCCATCAATTATATCCATTAATTCTATCCATCAATTCATCCACCAATTAATTTATTGTTCTATCCATCATTCTATCCATAATTTTATCCATTCATTGATCTATCCATTGTTCTATCCATCCATCTATCTATCTATCCATCTATTTATTGTTCTATCCACCTATCCATTGATCTACCCATCGTTCTACCCATCAATGCATTCATTGTTCTATCCATCTATCCATTGTCCAATCCATCTATCCATGCATCTTTCTATACATTATTTATTATTCAATGCATCGATCATTCTATCCTTCCATGCATTGTTCTTTCCATCCATCCAGCCATCCATCCATATTTCTATGAATCTATCTTTAAATTGTTCTCTTTCTATCCTTCTATCAATCTATCCATACACCCATTACATAATTCTATCCATCCATTCAGCCCTCCATCCACCTGAAAAGCCTCCACATTTCCACATATTTTATATTTCCCCAATGTGCGTCATGTCCGTTTCATGTTTCGTTTGATCTGCAAGACATGACAGAG
Source organism: Danio rerio (assembly GCF_052040795.2). Taxonomy (NCBI): domain Eukaryota; kingdom Metazoa; phylum Chordata; class Actinopteri; order Cypriniformes; family Danionidae; genus Danio; species Danio rerio. Next base: position 41,482,865 of record NC_141039.2, read on the forward strand.
CACATTGTTCTGATTGCAAGAATGCAAGATCAAAGTCTCAAGTTTTCAAATGAATCCCATTCTCTGCCACAATTTCATCAAAAAAGTCTCCTCTTTACTGCAGTTCTACTTGCGAAGATGCTTTATGAGAAACTCTGCTGCCCTGAAGCAGAGAGATATACGTCGAATCATGCTCTCCGATATTACTCTGCCTTTAGGAGCTACCTGGGCTCCAGCCAGTCAATGATTACATCAAGTAGCACATTAAAAATGACTGTCCTTATTTTAAAGAGGAGTGACCGGTCCCAGCCACCAGATATTATTAAACCAATTCATCTTGTCCCGATCCTGGCTAAAGCCTTCTTCTTATTGCCAGAGATCTATTGCATTACATAAACTGTTGCTTGATCACAGGGGAGCCGGTCTGGGAAGAGGAATATGCAATAGAACGACTCTGGCATAATGCAGCGCAGCCTCTGTCTTCCGTGGAGCACTTTCCCCCACTGCAGTATAGCTCTGCTCTTTATTTACACATTTTTAAAATTCTACCCATGCGAATTGGCCAGGAAAGCCATCGATCAGCGACAGAAGGGGTAGGACAATGCTCGTCTGAGTGATGCCGTGCTTAACAGCTTTGTGAAAATTCTTTGTTCTCTGGCCTAATGCTGGAGGCCATAATTAGTCAAGCCGCAGATGAGCCGGAGAACAGGCATGAGAGACGCTCCTCGCCGTCTACATCAAGACATTTCCCTCCTTCAAGGGAAAGAACGCCACACAGACACCTAAAAATATCACTCAAGCTGATGTCATTGCATTTCCCTCTATATGGAGAACATCAATGGCAACATTTTGGTTGTTCGTTCAGCTTTCAGCAGCCTTCTCAAGAGCCATTTTCATGCACATTTTGTCAGAAAAGTCTATTCTAGTAAACCTCTAGTTTTTTAGATGGAGCAACATTTACTGCAGAGTCATAGTTCAATGATAAGCTACACAAAAATCTGATATAAATTCCAATTCAAAATTCAAACTATGAATGAAGTATGTGAAATGTCACACCAATTCTAACTTTTTGATTTAGTGGCTAATTCATATGAATTTGTGTGATTTCATTCATAAATTTTAGTACAATTTGCCCATTAACCAATGATGGTTGGATTTAGGGGTGGGTTTTTTTCCGCCTCCTTTTAAAAATTGTACATTTGCATACGACCTAAACTTGTATGATTTTGAACAAATTAAGGCCGGCTCACACTTTGCAATTTTCTTATAATCCTGAACGATTGTAGCATGTCAGACTGCACAAACAAGGCTCCCATGTCACATTGTAAGATCTAAGCCGTCATAAGGTCTGAACGACAATGAAGATGCCCCAAACACCAAAGAAAACTCCCCCGAAGTTTAACATAATCCACCTGTGACACTTTCATTATCCCGTGATCTGAAATGATTCCTCACAGCGAACGTAAACAATCTGTAGAGGCAATTTTGCACACAGCACGCCTCAATAATAAAACCATGAAGAAGACATTTTGACATTTCCCATGCACTTCATCTGAATTGGCGGATCATCAGAATCTGTGCTCCTAATAGTTCTTGGATTTTTTCTATTGGTTCTTGGATTTTTAGCTGTTGTCACACTGCAGGAAAGTGTCTGAAATCTTCTGACACTGCCAGAACTTCATCGGAGGGAAAATCTGATCGCAACAGGCATTAAGCAGCTGTCTGTGTAACATGTCAAACCAATGATCAAAAATCACAGATTTTAGTCTGGGATTTCAAAAATCTTTTAGGATTTCCCAAATTTGTCTCAGATGACAAAATTGTGGCTGAAATCTTACAGTGTGAGCACGTCTTTATAGCCAATAAACTTCCTTATGAGACCAGGCTAAATTATCACATATAACAACATGGTTTTGCTTCAAACTCACCATATAACTTAAATTAGCGATGATTCCATAGTCATGAGTTTATTAGTCACACTGAATCAAAATTAGTTAAATGTTCTGTTTTAATGCTATTATGAGCATTTCCAATAGGATTTTCCCTTGCTTCTTCAGGTTTTTGGAGTTTCTGTGAGAATCCTCTGGCTTTAATCTTTACTCCAGATTAGGCATGGGCCGGAATAAGATTCTAACGGTATGATAAAAATTGGATAAAAATATCACGGGGTCATGATTTCACGGTATTGTGATTACTGCTCTAAAATATTTTATTTTTAATGTCTGGGTAAAGAAAACAACTTTCCCCTTTGAACTCAATGTATTTTATTTTGAGAAACATTTTACATTTTTTGAAACAGTAAACATGTCAGGCTAAATAATAAAAATGAATCATCGACTTCTGCAGTCTTTATTTGTTTCGAAACAAATTTCTTTACAATTTAAAAAGACATCTTTGGAGATCTTTTCCGCTATAAATACTGTAAAAAATGACATACCTTAGGAATGGTAAAGCAGAAAAGTTTGGCTGTTTTAAAATCTTGAGTTTTGCAAACCGTTTTCAAGGTATACCTTGAAAACGGTTATAGTCCTATGCCTATTCTGGATTTACTACTGATCAGACCATGCTTCCTTGACAATATGTGGATGACAATCATATTTGAAATTAATTTCAAATAACCTCCCAGCCTTAGCATTTAGTGCTTTTTTCTGAACCTGCTCTCAAAGTTCAGTAATTTACAAGAATGATAAATCACATGAAACAACCTAATTGACTACAAAAAAAAAAAAAACGTTGAGAATTGCATGTAAACAATAACATGCTGTGTTACGAAACCAAACTGAAAAACTAATGATAAATGACTGCTTTCCCTTTATTTATTTATTTTTTGCATGTGTATGTTAGCAGTGTCACTAAATTGGAATGTATAACTCTAATTTCCAAGTTTCAGAATTACTTCTAATTTGCATATCACAAGAGAAATAGATTTGTGTGATTGGAGAAGTAGATTGACAGAACATTCAATAGTATATAAATGCAGCCTTGATGATGCAAGCTGAGACTGCATATCTCAGTGATCTAATGTCCGCCATAATGCACTTATTGGAGCTAGTGACGTCACTGTGAGGAGTGGGGTTAGGTGAACGCACTAAAAAGCATTGAATGCAGCTCAGATTGCACTGCACATGGTCTGCATCTAGACCCCTCTCAAAACATTAAGGGCATACAATCTAAACTGTCTAAGTGAGAAAAATGATGAGAAAGTCAATCTGCGAAATATGATTAAAATCAAATTAAAAAGAACAAAAATACATGTAAAACCAGTATAGTGATATTTCTTTCTTTGTGGTACATTGTTTAACATCCACAAACACTTTAAAATCAAATGTATAGACCCAATACTATGATGAACATCCCGGTTTAACTGCTTAAGTGCACTTTAAACAAATCTGACTAGGTTAATGAATTGAACATACACACCAGGAGGGGTTTGACTTTATCTGGCATGTGTTTATCTGCCCAGGAATTACACAAGCACTCATTTGGAGAGAAGCAAGTCTCTGTGTTTGCACATAGACAACAGCATCTTCTTACACCGAAATGTTTGAGAAAATTTTGAAAGGAGCATTAATTTCACAGCATCAGCTCACTTACATCAATGAAAACACCAGTTAAACGAAATTGTAAGTGAAGCTGAATGTATTAAACTCTGTTGGAAAAAAATACACATACAACAAAGCACTTACCAACTTGGAAGAAGAAAGTGTCAGTGAAAGGAGATCTGTGTAAACTCAAAGAAAAGGTTCTACTGTGGTATTATTATTACACAAATATTATTCATCACTTAAAAATTTCAGAATATGCATTAATTTGTCAAGGTATCAATATTGTTGTCAACCCTATTTTGCGGTGTAAGAAATAACAGAAACTTAGATACCCAGCTTTGCCAGATCTTGCAAAAATCATAAGAACAAGCCTGTAGTAGTCTTATAACCAAATGCTTCATGCTAGAAATAAATAACCTACAAGTCAAAATAATGCAGCCCGCCCCCGCCTACTTTAGTAACACCATAAACTGGATTGCATAATACATTTAACAAGCCACGCTTAAAAAAGTGGACATGGCAACTCTCCAAGAGTGTGCTTTTAAAGTAGAAAAGTACACCACACATTAAAGATGGCCGAATGTAGCAGTGGTCAACACAGTGTCAAATCATTGCATTTCTGAGAGTTAGAACTCAAACAAAATCATTATATCTTTCTGAATTATTTACATATTTAAATGTGGTGGACAGAGTATCAAATATGGTATACATATATAATAAACAAACCACAGTTCTAAACATACACAATGGAGATTGAAGTGAAATAAATATTCCAGAGAGAGTCTTACAGTATTCAGGTAGAATGAGTCAATACAATGTATTTTAAACCTCATTATGCACTATTAAAATGCGTTTAACTCTTAAATCCTGACATTATCACAAAGCCTTAAAAACATATGGAGATGATTAACTTTTACTCTAGTATGCTTAAATTTTGTAGTGTCTCCACAAATCTTGTGTTGGACCTGTGAATTGTGGTCATCTTTAATCCCAACCCAACATTACATATCTTACGAAGTGACTATCCGGCTGTTAAGTCATGACATATCGGTGACGTATGGAATACTATTTCCAGGTAGAAGCCACTAATCATTCGAATTAAGAAAATATTTGTTTATGTAACCACTTTTTAGTCCTATCATACATTAAAGTTAATTTTATATAAAATTAGTTTACATTACAGTCTCTAAGCTTACTGCATCACAAATACCAAAAATGTAAACAATTTATTTAAAAAAAAAATGTATCACTATTTGGTCATCTATATTAGGCTTGAACATATATATTGCGAATGTGATTTTCAAAAGTATTACATCGCTTTATAAACATGTATTATTACCATTTGCTGAGTCTCCACATACATTTTGATACAGTGCTTGAACCCGGAAGTAGCTTCGCATGACATTACAAATAAAAGGCGGATTGGACGTACGCATTGTGGTATGATGCTAAAATGAAATACTGCGCAGCCCTAGCTAGAACTTATCATTACCATTAGGAGACAAGTTTTGTACTAGGTAACTGATTGATGAAAAAAATTATAATTCCAAACATGTTTGTATACGCTAACCGGCCACTTTATTAGGCACACCTGCCTAACTGCTTGTTTACACAAGTTTCTAATCAGCCAATGACATAGCAGCTACTCACTGCATTTAGGCATGTAGACATTGTCAAGACAATCTGCCGCAGTTCAAACGGGAAAGAAAGGTGATTTAAGTGGCTTTGAACGTGCCACGGCTGTTGGTGCAAGACAAGCTTGTCAGAGTAATTTAGAAACTGCTGATCTACTGGGATTTTAATGCACAACCATCTATAGGGTTTACAAAGAATGGTCTTTTTCACAGGCTCACCAAAATTGGATGATAGAAGATTGGACAAATGTTGTCTGGTCTGATGAGTCTCGATTTCTGCTGCGACATTCAGATGGTAGGGTAAGAATTTGACATCAACAACATGAAAGCATGGATCCATCTTGCCTTGTATTAATGGTTCAGGCCCATTAGTACCAAATGAGCACTATCAACACCGCAGCCTACCTGAATAGTGTTGCTGACCATGTCTATCTCTTTATGACCGTAGTGTGCCCATCTTCTGATGGCTACTTCCAGCAGGACAACACGCCATGTCATAAAGCATGAATCATCTCAGACTGGTTTCTAGAACATGACAATGAGTTCACTGTACTCAAGTGGCCTCCACAGTCACCAGATCTCAATCCAATAAAGTACCTTTGGGGTGTGGTGGAACGGGAGATTCACATCATGGATGTGTAGCCAACAAATCTGCAACAACTGCATGATGCTATCATGTCAACATGGACCAAAATCCTCAGTACCTTGTTGAATCTATACCACCAACGATTCGCAAGGCAAAAAGGGGTCCAACTTGGTACTAGTAGGGTGTACCTAATAAAGTGGCCGGTGAGTGTACATCCAAAAGCTCACAAAATTTGCTTTAGAAAACCAATGGGTGTTGAAGGTCAGGGTTTGCTACACCTATAAATGCACAGACTGCTAAAGCTACAAAACACATCCATCAATCAAGAAAAAAAAAAAAAAACATGAATGGCAAATGTTTACTGAAAGGGACGAACCCTAAAGAAGCAAATAAATCAAATGTTTCCTTTGGGATCGCGGAACGCAGATGGCCGTTGCATGAATATATGGTTATTTAATCCGCAGACGCAGCACATGCACTTCGGAGCCGAATAGAAAGAAAAACACATATCCTTATCTGACTCGTCGCTCATTGAACATCCACCTCCCCTGAGAAGCCTTTGAGTCAGGAGCAACCAAAAGCCATTACACAGTCGCACTACAGCTAGATGAAAACAAGGCTTACTGCGCCAGGCTTTTGACGACAGCACAAAGCCTGAAAGTGTTTATATTCCAGTTTTTAGTAGACCTGTGTAGGAAGGAGCTGCGTTTGACTGCGTTTCACAGGCGGAAGCTGAAAGTGCAGACAAAGCCCACGCAAAAATCATATCAGGGCTTTTGACTTGCCTTATACATAAATATGTGAAATCTAGTTTATTAGACTATGTACACCGCAAAATATATACGTTAATTCGATATTTGTCCATATTTTCTTTTTCTCTTTTCATTTATTTATGCTTTTGAATTGCATTATGAGATCTTGACCTCTTCTCCACTAACTTTTGATGTTGAAAATTTGGCTTTGATTGATATTTATAATAGTCTGAAATGATTGTGATGTTCTGTTTTGCCGTGATATGAAAATTATTTCACCAGATGGTTTGAGGAGCTATATTTGGAAAGATTTCCTTCGTTCAGATCAAGAGTGTCCAAACTAGGTCCTGGAGGGCCGGTGTCCTGCATGGTTTAGCTCTAACTTAGTTCAACACACCTGCCTTGGAAGTTTCTAGTATAGAGAGAGCTTGATTGGCTGGTTCAGGTGTGTTTTATTGGGGTTGGAACTAAAATATGCAGGACACCGGCCCTCCAGGAATGAGTTTGGACATCCCTGATTTAGATGGACTGGGATGATCAAGCATTAATTTAATTTGTGCATCTACTAAATATATAATGAATTATAAGCATGTGAAAATAAATAATTAAAAAAAACTTCATGGATTTCTGGGGGTTTGACAGTATTCAAGTACAGAAATTTGAACAATTAAACGTAAAATAACAAATAACAATCATCATTGTACTGTAATAATAACTTTTAATCTTCAATAAATGATCTAATCCTGCAATATGAGTATATTACAGATACACGCGTTGCAATATTAATGCTCAAAATGATATATTGTTCAGCCCTAATATATTGTCTTGATTGTTTTCTGTTATTTTAGTTACTCTGTTAAACTCCAGAGTTGAATTTTCAATGTACAAAGCCGACAGAGCACAGATTAAGGTTACAAAATGCAATTCAAACTCTTAAATAAACAGAAAACACCCATGAATATCAAAATATGAAAACGGCTAACATTTTTTCTTAAAATGTACAATAAAATACTTGCATAGTGATGATTGCAGAATAACAAGTAAAATGAGTAAAAATGTTGGTCTGATGTTCTTTCTTGAGCTTAGTTGGCATTTTACAAATTAGTTAACATTATATACTTTGTAAATGTTCAATAAAGGGTTAAATTCGGAAATGTTTAAATTGATTGGACTAACAACCATAAATTCTGCCAATATCATAATGTATTGAATTTGAGGTAAAAGAAATCAGTTATTAGAAATGAGATATTAATGCTTTTACTTTTAAAAGAAAACAGAAATTGGGGCTAATAATTCTGACTTTAACTGTATGTTTTAAAACATACCAAGGCTTGCAGTTTAAAAGCAGCGCTGTAGACTTGCACCATGCTATTATATCCGTCGCAATCTCCACTTCAACATTTTCCTCTCCTTCACCTTCCCGCCCATTCTGCTTATTTGTTTTCTCTGAAAGCCTAACCATGGCATTTATAACCCCGCTATTTCATCCCAGAATATAAAGAGCCATCAATGCTGAACGGCTTGGCAGCAGGGCTTGATGACGTGGCCACCCTTGGGCGTCAAGTCGCACAAATTAATTGCATATGGATAAAAGTGTACGTTACGTAAATCCTTTATCAGCAAAGCATAATAATGACAATAAGAAGTAAAGGTCTGACAGATGCCATCGCCACTGAGCTTCAATCACAGCTTTTCAAGCGTGTGTGTGCTAGTAGATTATTAAGAAGCATTTTCAAATCCTAATTAGGGAGCAGATATGTCACAATATGGCAACCCAAGCAACCCTTTGGGAAACGCGCAGCCAGGGCAAAGGTCAAAACTGATTTAATGAAGCCAAAGTGCTTTTAAGGGGTCAATCTTAAATTAAATTCATGATCCAAGCACGGTTTTGTACGTGTGTGTGTGTATTTTAATAAACAGACTCCACCACACACACACAATTCAACAAATTAAAAGACCTGACCCCAACAAAACATTGTTAAATGAACCAACTCATAAGTGTCAGCAACAAAGATGCTCCTCTGGGATCCTGTAAAAACATGCATTAATTATGCACATCTTGACATTTTCAAATATGTGGTATATTAAAGAGACATATAGAGTGCATTTTCCTCCCCAGAGCCTCAAAAATTACATGATGTAAAGGTCTCCAAGGCATTTCTTCGGAAATAACAGGACTGTAAAGTTTCTGTGGCAGAGACTCATTAATAAACAGACAGATTAATAAACTATGTTGGACGTGCAATTAATATGTGCGCCACGGGGGAGGGGAGATGAGTCGGGGTTTGTTCATTACATCACGTATATTAACATAAAGCTTTCCGGGAACCTGCCATCTAATCAAAGTACTCTCCACTGAGCTGTTACCAGTGATGTTGGGACATGAAATCCATCGCTACACAACCTCTGTGCACAACTTGTGCTGAATTGCTATTTCCTAATCTCTGAGGATGTTGATCTATGGTTTGTGTCAGCCAAATATGTCCTTTTCAGAATTGCCAAGTGCACAAGACAAGATCATCCTCCTATGTACTTTTAAAAGGTGGGTTACTAAGCTATTCGTGAGCAACTCGCAGATAACTTCTAATTTATTGTTCTTCTCATTCATGCTCATTGTGCTTATACTACAAACACAAAGAAGGAAGATTGAAACTTTTTTTTCCAATTAGTTTTTTTTAAAGAAGAGAGACATCAAATTATTTATTGATTTTCAGAGTGAAATTTCAAAATTGGTGTTGAAACCTGGGTGGAACTTTGTTTTTGCAGTCTGTTCTGATTTGGGTTTTTGCATACTGACCCGGAGCAGGTTTTTGTCTGATCTGAATAGTGCAATTTGCTGTGGATTATTTGAGCTGGATATAAATAACTATTGGGGTTTGATCTGAATAATGTTTTGAATTGTATCCAAATTGTTATAGTAGTCTGACCTGAAGTTATTAACCTGAATTAAATTGTGTTTTTTGTAGTTTCACAATCTTATATGAATCCGGAATCAATTTTCAAATTAAGTTTTAGAATCTAATTTGAACAAACAGTTTTAAAAATATATTTAGAATTGAGGCTTTGAAATCTGATTTGAATTCAATTTAAAATGGTATGAATGCAGACTTTGATATCGGATTTGATTTAAATTATTTCTAAATTCTGTGTTCTTATTTTCAAATCTGTCAGAATCTACAAGACAACAAAACAAGGACTACAGTGTCCTGAAGAGTGGGTTCAGATTTAAAATTAAGTTTGAACTGAGTTGTTTTTGAGGTCTGATCAATCTAATATGTTTGGAATCTAAACGAATCAGAATATATGTTCTGAATTGTTTTATGCAACTTGCGGTGAATGAATTTGAGCTGGATTAAAATAAATATAGGGGTTTGATCTAAATAGGTATTGCATTTTGATCTGAATAAAGTTATTATTCTGAACTGAGTTGTATTTTTGCAGTCTGAGTGTAGTTTCACAATCTGATGTGAATCAGGTATTTGAAATCGATTTTCAATGTGTTTACAATCTAATTTGAAAAATAGTTTTAAAATCTGATCAAATCTAAATTGAAGTTTTGAAACCTGATTTGAATTTAATTTGAAATGGTATGGACGGAGTCTTTGAAATCAGATTTGATCTAAATGATTTCTAAATTCAGTGTTCTTATTTTCAAATCTGTCATAGCATCTGCAAGACAACACAGCAAGTACTACAGAAGAGTGGGTTCAGATTTAAGATTAAGTCTGAACTGAGTTGTTTTTGAGATCTGATCAATCTAATATGCTTGGAATCTAAACGAATCAGAATTTATTATCTGAATTGTTTTATGCAATTTGCTGTGAATGAATTTGAGCTGGATTAAAATAATTATTGGGGTTTGATCTAAATTGGTATTACAGTCTGATCTGAATTAAGTTATTATTCTGAACTAAGTTGTATTTTTGCAGTCTAAATGTAGTTTCACAATCTGATGTGAATCAGGTATTTGAAATCGATTTTCAATGCGTTTAGAATCTAATTTAAACAAATAGTTTTAAAATCTGATCAAATCTGATTCAAATTTATTTAAAATGGTATGAATGGAGTCTTTGAAATCCGATTTGATTTAAATGATTTCTAAATTCTGTGTTCTTATTTTCATATGTAATAGCATCTGCAAGACAACACAACAAGAACTACAGAAGAGTGGGTTCAGATTTAAGATTTAGTCTGAATTGAGTAATGTTATCAAGGTCTGATCTGAATTAAGATTAAAAATCGAACATGTTTTTAATCTTATATCAGATCAGACCTCAAAAACATAACTCAATTCAGACTAAATCTTAAATCTGAACCCATTTTTGCGGTGAATAAATTTGAGCTGGATTTAAGAGTTGTGGTTTGATCTGAATGATGTTTTGAAACTGATTTGAATTGGTATTGTAGTTTGATCAGAATTAAGTTAGTTATCTAAATTGAATGATCTTTTGCAATCTGGATAAAGTTTCACAATCTGATATGAATCAGTTGTTTGGAATCAATTTCCATTGAAGTGTTTGGGATCTAATTTGAACTAATGGTTTTAGAATGAAACCAGATTTGAGGTTTTGAAATTGATTTAAATTCAATTTAAAATGTTATGAATGCAGACTTTGAAATCGGATTTGGTTTAAATGATTTATGTGTTCTCACACTATTTTAAGATCTTTCATAGCATCTTCATGACAACAAAATAAGAACTACAGGTAAGTGGGTTCAGATTTAAGATTTACTGCGAATTATGTTTTTGCAGTCTGATTTGAATTAAGAATAAAAATGTATTATGTATGAAATCAGAATATATGATCTGAATTTATTTTTCCAATTTGCTGTAAATGAATTTGAACAGGAAATAAAGAGTTATTAAGGTTTGATTTAAATTCTTTTTGCAGTCTGATCTGAATTAAGTTATTAATCTGAATGTAGTTTCACAATCTAATATGAATCGTGTATTTGGAATGAATTGTCAATGAAGTGCTTTGGATATAATTTGAACAAATAATTTTAAAAAATAAAATCTGAATTGAGGTTTTGTAATCTGATTTTAAATTCAATTTAAAATGGTATGAACGCAGACTTTAGAATCGTATTTGGTTTAAATGATTTGTAAGTTCTGTGTTCCCTTACTATTTGTAATGCTGTCATAGCATCTGCAAGACAACAAAATAACAAAAACTATAGAAGAGTGGGTTCAGATTTAAGATTTAGTCTGAATTGTGTTTGAGTGTTTTTGAAATCTGATCTGAATTAAGCATAACAATATGTATGGAATCTAAAGTAATCTTGAAATAAATAATTATTGGGTTTTGATCTGAATGATCTGAATGTTTTGAATCTAATCTCAATTGTTTTTGCAGTCTAAGTAAAGTTTATTTATAAACAAATTTCGAGAGGATCATGTGCTTATGATTGTTCACAGCTGTTCCAACCAGGCGACATTTCTGTGCGGAGTTTTGCTCGTTCTTTCCGTGATCGCGTGGGTTTTCCCCGGGTCCTCCATTTTCCTCCTACAGTTCAAAAACAAGCACCCTAAACAATCAATCTAAAATATGTTAGCCAAACTCTGAAGACACCTTCTCAGCATCCTTATCCGACACTTATCCGCAGGAGGGGTTGTCATCGAGATCTAATTGAGCTCAAACTCCCCTCTCGCCTTGCAACGGGAGGGAGCCCAGGGCTCGAGGATCTTATAAGCTCAGGGCTCACTCACGCGACAGCACGCCAAAAAAGCTTTTTTATCAATCATCAGCTAAGTGTGAACTCTTGAAACGGAATTACATTTTAATCTGAATTGAGTTCTGTTTATTTGCCATCTGAACGTGGTTTCACAATCTGATATGTATAAGGTATTTGAAATAAATTCTCAATGAAGATTTTGATTCTAATTTGATTCTAATTTGAACGATTTTAAAAATTAAACCTGAATTGAGGTTTTGAAATCTGATTTGAATTAAATACAACGATATGAATGCAGTCTTTGAAAGTGGATCTGGTTTAACTGAGTTCTGAATTCTAGTCTTGTACTTTTTCTGCCATAGCATCTGCAAGACATTAAAATAACAAGAACAACAGAAGGGTGGGCTTTAGATTTAAAAGCTCAAACTACGGCACATGAGATCAATACAGTTAAACGAACATCTTACAATGGATCCAGTGAGCACTAAGTGATTGTTTCACACGGATCTACTGATTGCACCTATTCAACACTAAAGCACTTCTTCTCACCCTGATGTATCAGCCTCATATCCCCAGCTTGATGATCTGATGGCCATTACTGCTGCTGTGGAGCAAATCAAGCGTGGTTGGAACAAAAAGAGACATTGATTTGGTTGAGAAACAACCAGAGAACGACTAACAAGACTATCAAGAAATGGCGACAAACTAAGGATGAAGATAACAGCCTAATCCGCAAGGGAGAGACTTGATGATACTCACTTTTTGGCAATTGTTTATATAAAATAACCATGTAAACCAAGAAAAATAGAATATTATGTATCAAAATATTAAATAACTTTTGAATGTCAGAAGAGAAAAAAAAAGATCGGTGATCCACAAACCTTCAAAGACCATCCAGTGTTGTTGAGAAACCGAAGATGGCTCAATAATGCTCATCTCGCCTGAATCATGCAGCGAAACAGGCCAGTAATTGGCTATTTTCAGACTACTACATCAGGTGTCTGGCTTCCCTCAGGAATTTCCCATGGATTTTTTAGAATAGTGGTTTTCGATTTATGAGTAAAATAAGACTGCAAACCTCACGTGGAAACTTTGAAACCACGGTTTGTTTGTGTGCCTGTGTACTTTCATGTTTTATGTGAAATGTTTCTACATAATGACAACTACTACTGGAAGACTCTGAATTTGCATTATTGATGAATCAGACAACATCATCGGGTCTGATTATGTCTCTTTTTAAATGAAGGAATATACAATGAATAAATATACAATGATTTGAATATTGGAATGAATATACAGTAGACAGAATATATTAGCAGATATTATATACAATTATTTCATTTGACGGAGGCAGATAGGGTAAAACTTTACTTGAAGGGGGTGTTCATAAGACACCTTTATATTATTGATAGGTTTATAATCATGACATGACACATTTGAATGAGAATTACCTTAATTATCCACATTTGAATGTGAATTTGAATAACTGACATTAACTAACTTTTTTCAGCTAAACATATACATTCATAAACATTTCATAAACAATTATAAAAAATGCCATTAAGTCAATAATCTGTCAAATAACTTTATAACAATGATATTTTTTTTACATTTGTTGGCAAATTTTATTTGTAGTTGAGTTCAATAAAACTATTAATACTGCTGTTATACAATTTATGACAGTTATAATGACCTTATGGCAATTATGATTGTGACAGATAAGGCTGCCATCACATCATCCGATGTGGATGCTGCACACAGGTGGTGGATGAGGAGATTCCCCCCAAAATTGTGGATAACAGTTCAAGTGTCCAGAAAAGTGCTATATAAATAAGGAATAATAATTATTATTATTATTATTATTATTATTATTATAATTATTATTATTATTATTATTATTATTATTATTATTATTATTATTATTATTATTATTATCATTAGTAGTAGCAGTAGTAGTACTAGTATTTTTTAAAGTGTATGAATTAAATGTTTACATTGCATTACATACTGGTGGCTTTAGTGTATTTAAGTGTCCACAACAGGCTTAAACAAGCAAAGACCAGCACAAAAACATAAACAAAGAAGTACTGTTTAATTATTAATAAATAAATAAATTATTAATTATTAATAAGTATAAATATTAATAAATAAAATTAATATACTGACATGGCAATATCGCACATTGCAACAACTTGATGTGTCAAGGCCCTTTTTAAAGCACAACCTGTTAGCAACCTCATATTCAAGTAAGCTTAAACTTATTTAACAAAGAAGTGAAAGTCATTTTAACCTTGAAATGTTGATAAGTTAATGACCTAATAAATTCCTGAAACTGGAAGTTCCTGTGGGGGTCTGTGGCAAATAATTAGCCTTCCGGGTGGCTCAAGAAACCTGACATCGTAACCGAACAGCCCTCCAGCAGGAGTCTTGTAATAATCAAGCTTTAATGCAGCACTCTTCCTAATGAAATCGTATCTAAATCTCGTTCACATGAGTCCAATACATTATGCATCGCCACAGTGAGCATAACTAGCTGTGCAAAAGCAGTTGAGATCATTAGCATTGCGGTCTTCCCACGCACAATAATTGATCTCAGTGACAGAATTTCCACTGAAAGCCACAAAGACTGTGCATAAAAACACTCTCGGTTACAGCAGAAAGCAAGAAAGAGACCTGTTCGGTGTGGCTAAAGTTAGTGTAGCCCGTTTTGCTAGTTTTCAAACACATTAACGCATCTGTCAAAAAGACTTCAAGATTGCAAGTTAAATGCTAATCAGTACAAGCATGTTATGATGGTGCCTATGAACTTTTCACACAAACCACATGAAGAGCCCTACTGGGAGGTCTATATATAAACATGAAGAGAATATGTGCTGCTAGCTTAGGCTATACCCGGCGTTCTGTGTACATTTAATTACTGAGAGTGGTTGCTGTGAAAATGCTTTACAGGACAAACAGTTTATCAAAGCATGATTTACTGAATTGGGTTTGCTCCAGGGGCATGTTTAAGCATGTGCACAGGATTCACTCCTGCTTGATCTTAATAAACCGCTACTAATCTGTACATGCTAGCGCTGGAGCTAAATCAGCTTTAGGAAAATGCTGACACTAATCAAACATATTAAAGGAAAAAAAATATGTTACTCAAAGCCACACGGAGAGGATCAAGTGGCCAAACAGTAGAAGCAGGAAAATAATATACTGTGTAATGGATAATGTACATCCAATTTTGAAAGGGTTTATTTTAGTTTAGGAACAACCAATAATAACTTGACTTCTAGTTGATCATTTGGTATCAGAAGTGCCTCTAGATTATGCTTACTTTAACAAAATAAAATATGATCATGCCTTGAATTTTATTTATTGAACTAGGACAGTAAGGTCTGACTTTCCTTAGACAAAAGTCTTGTCACCTAACAGAAATTATGTCCAGTATAGAATATAAAGTCATCTGCAATGGCAAACAAAGCATTCTTGAAGGACTCACAGAGTTCAAAGATTAATCTTCAGTGTCTCCTCCATTTTACCCCAGACATGCTCAATAATGTTCATGTCAGGTGACTGGGCTGGCCAAAACTGGATCACCTTGACCTTCTTTGCTTTTAGGAACTTTGATGTGGAGGTTGAAGTATGAAAAAGAGCGCTAAATCCTGCTGTATAATTAGCTTTTTGGATAGCTTTTTCACACATAAGTAGATCGATAGATGCTAAATTATATAAAATTGACATAATAAAAAACAAACACACACACACAAAAAAAAAGGGTTCGAGTAATTTACTAATATTTCTTTTACACTATGAAGGTCTGAAAATATTTCAGATAAAAATATTGTCATTTAAATACTGAGCTCAATAGACAGCTGAAGTCAGAATTATTAGCCCCCCGTTTGATATTGTTGTTTTTTTGTTTTTTTTCCTCCCAAATGATGTACCAGAGCAACATTTCCACAGTATGTCTGATAATATTCTTTTTTTCTTTTGAAGAAAGTCTTATTTGTTTTATTTCGACTAGATTAAAAAGCAGTTTTGAGTTTTTTTAAAACAATTTAAGGTCAAAATGAATAACCCCTTTAAGCTTTATTTCTTTCTGATAGTCTGCAGAACAACCCATTGTTCCACCCTAACCTGCCTAGTTTTTTTCTTATTCTAGTTTTTATTCTTTATTTTTATTTTTTCTTTGTTGTTTACAAGTAAATAATGATTTTGTAGATAGCCACCGTTACTACCTCATTAACCTAGTTAAGCCTTTAAATGTCACTTTAAGCTGTATAGAAGTGTCTTGAAAAATATCTAGTCAAATATTATTTACTGTAATCATGGCAAAGATAAAATAAATCAGTTATTAGAAATTCGTAATTAAAAGTATTATGTTTAAAATGTGCTGAGAAAATCTTCTTTCCATTAAACAGAAATTGAGAGAAAAAAGTTAATTTAAGCTGTTTGCAGCAAAAGGAACCTAAAAGTACCTGCACAGAGGCCCATAATAAGAAAACTAAAGCGAATCGGAATGATTTAATGGTGTTCTGTCCCTTGCTGACTGGACCTATAAAGCTACATAAACAGCTCAATACAGTGGATAAGTCTTGAACAATGCAGAGTCAACCAGTGCAAACAAATCAAATAAATCCAAATATAACCTCCAGACAACAGAGAAATCAAAGACAGCATGTTTTCAATTTAGAGTAAAAATAAGGGTTATCAAAATGTAATAATAATAATAATAATAATAATAATAATAATAATAATAATAATAATAATAATAATAACAATAATAATAATAAAAACAACAACAACAACAACAACAACAACAACGATGATAAGATGATAATACTACTAACCATAACAACAACAACAACAATAATAATAAATAATACTGCCATTATAAATATTTTTAATTTAATAATAATAATAATAATAATAATAATAATAATAATAATAATTATTATTATTATTATTATTATTATTATAAAATAAAAACAACAACAACAACAACAACAACAACGATAATACTTCTAACCATAACAACAAGAATAATAATAATAAATAGTATTGCCATTATAAATATTTTTCATTTAATAATAATAATAATAATAATAATAATAATAAAGATAAAAATAATAATTATAAATATTATTCTAATAAAAAATATGAAATAGTAATATAAATAATAATATTATAAATAATATAACAACTATATATTCAATAAATATTTAAAATAATAATAATAATAAAATGTATTATTATTATTATTATTATTATTATCATTATTATTATTATCATCATCATCATCATCATTATTATCAACTTTGTATCTCCCATTTGTGACTATTTCCCAAGACAAATCACATAACACAACTTTAATTTTCACAGCGGGACCTTATTCCTAATTACATATACATATATATATATATATATATATATATATATATATATATATATATATATATATATATATATATATATATATATATATATATATATATATAATTTTTTTTTTATTATTTTTTTTTTTTACAGCGACCAACTCATTCTGCTGACATCAGAGGCACATCATTATTTCTCTTAGGCAGGAATGCTGTGGTGGCACTCCGCTAGTACAGTACATAACCCATTGCCTGAAGAATTACCGTCATTTCTGTCATAATGACACTTTAGGCAACAGTCACACATTTGACTGTATCTTATAGGGCACCCCCTAGCAAGCAGAGCATCTTCAGAAGATAAATACTTTGCGTTCTCATATTACAAATCTAAATATTTGTTTCCCGAACACTCTATATCCTCAAGCTATTAATTTCCTGCATCAGCTGCAATAACTGAAACAAACATAACTTGAGCAAATATACCAAAACACAATTAAATCTATCAAAACTACTAATCCAGTCTGTCAAATCATCCAGTGATCTGAAAAGAAAACAGCCTGCTTTTTAATGCCAAGTGATTTTTGGTTTGTCTTAATTAGAGATTTGTTCGTTCTTAGATCTGATTACTGCTGATTTGTTCCGAACAGCAGCTGTCTTGTTCGCAAAATATATCAGTTTGTAATTGAGTTGTACTTTTTTTAATGAACTTTCCGTACATTGCACACTCAGCTGCTCGACGGCTGAAAAAACATAACTTGTTCTTTTTGCATTACATTACATTTGTGTTTATAAGACACTTTTGTGCGAAGCGATTTACAATTGAAGGGGACATTCAGCGATTCAATTAGAACAGGTAATACACACAACAAGTACTGAATATACAAAAGCTGCATTTACATCGCATGGTTCAAGTGACTCAATTCTAATTTTAATTTTTTTTCTCCCATGTGGCACAGATCGGATATAGCCCGTGTATGTGCAAGCAGGAAAAAAATAAAATAAAATCACATGAATTCCGATTTACTTAAATCAGATTCAAGCCTAGTTCATATGTGGAAATGTATCCGATATGAATCAGATCCGTGGCCTTGTGTCTGCAGTGTAGGTAGGTAGATCAGATTTTCTCCTTTCAATGTGAGTCATGCATGATTAAAAACCATAGCGAATGACGTCATCTCTGATGCTTTAATTTCAAAACAGACATGAGCAGAGTCACAAACCTTAAATCTCATACTAGAACAAAAAAAGCTTTTAAATTTTCATGTAGCACAAGTACTTAAGCATGTTTACGAGAGAGAGAGAGAGAGAGAGAGAGAGAGAGAGAGAGAGAGAGAGAGAGAGAGAAACGTTCGCCATGTAAACAATACAAGCTAAACTACAACTGTCCCAGACATAACATGCATAAATCACGCCATGGACATTACATTAAGGTGCCTACTGGTTTAAAAAAAGTCTAGATTAATAGAAGAAGGCCAAATTAGAACTTTTCTGTCATAAACTATAATAAAACAACTTGTCAAAAAGAATTTCAAAAATGAAACCCTGCGAATACATTAAATAACAGCAATGGAGAAATAGGCGCTCCTTTATTAATGGCTGTCAGTCAGCGCCCACTCTTTTTTTCCTGGTCATTGCATCTTTGCTGCATACAGTGTAATCGGACATGAGTCATTTTTAAATGATGTATGTCAGAACGTCAAAAAAAAAAAAAAAGATACAGTCACAATATCGGAATCAACCATCAAGATCTGCAGTGTAAATGCAGGCAAAGTAGTAGGAAGTGGGGATTCTTTTTTTAAAGAGAAAAAAAGATAATTCTACATGTGGTTTGTCAAGCCCACTGTGTGAATCCCACTTCATAAAACGTACAGTTTTTTTTAGTTTTAGTTTTTTAGTTTTAGTTTTTGATGATTAGTGATAAGAAAATGTCTGGTAAACTACAGCATGATTAAAACTCGCATGATAAACACAAACACACACAAAAAATAGTTTGAGTAAAGGATTAATATTTATTTAATATTATGAAGGTCTGATAATGTTTCAAACAGGGCTCAAAATTGTGACCTCTTTGGTAGCATATGCGTCCGAAATTATATTCATG